>NC_081408.1:421393292-421693292 GCF_030272615.1 Cryptomeria japonica
ATAGTACAATTACAAAAAAAGATAAAATGTTGACAGCTCCGCATCATTTTTGTTCTTGGTCAATGTTTGACTTCTCTTTTCCCTCTGAGGTTTCCTGCAATTGCATCCAATGTTGTTGCAAACTTGTTATAATTCGAGCCATCTCCTTGCTTTTAGACTGTTTTACGGTGGACAAATTGTGTTCTTGCACTCGACATTTTTCCCACACAAACTCAGTGTTCTGGTCTTCTTCAGTAATGTTGTTGTCGTACTGTCTTACCCACTTTGGATTTGCCCGATGTCTCCCAAGATCTGCGAATCCGCATCTTTGCCTAATTTCAATATTCTTATGTCTCATGTTTCCTTGAACTCCTTCAATGCCCTATCTTCGCCCATCTCCATCACTTCTTCTACTAATCCTTCCATTAGTAATTCTATGAGCTTAGAATTCTGATATTGGACATCCGACGCTTCACTTTTCACCTTTTGAAATTTGTCTATTCCTTCCTGCAAACTATTTATTTGCCAAGTGTTAACAGATGTTCCGATCTTTATTTGGGGTAGATGTTCCTCAGTCAATATCTTCTGCTCTATAATTTCTCCCACTGTCACTCCCTCCGCAGCCTGAAAAATATGATGTCTCTATCTTGACGTGTTCCAATAGTTCTTCGTGTCTTCTTTGGCCTCTATCAATCCTTCCGATTAACTTTTCCTAGATGGTATATCTAGTCATCCCCACCCTCAGCGAAGACTTAGCATGAGCTAGCACCTACTCAACCCAATTATCTACCATCTTCGTCTTCCATCTTAGTAAATCTACTGCCTCCACTTTCTCTTGGGATACCAATACTGGATGAGCTAGGATTTTTTGCGGCATTTCTCCCTTCTTGGGAATCCCTTTTATTAACTTAACAGCTGATCTATTTGCATTTTTTGTTCTTTCAGTTTCCTCTCATCTCTTTGTATTCTTTCTTCCATGTTGGAAACTCCCTCTTTTCCAACTCTTACAACTTCTTATGTAAAGGGTCTTCCTAGCTGAATTGTAGTTATTCTATATTTGTGATTAGTTAGTCTTCCCTCGCCTTCCCCGATTATACGTTTTGCAATGTATAATTCTCGTTCTCCTCCTAGGTTCATCTGGGTGGTATATTACACCTTAACCATTTTCCTTTTCTTGGTGCGGGGTGCACCCGTCAATAAGTTGTTGAAATCCAGCGAGATAACTTCTATCGGTCTATTGGGATCCTTCTGCTGTTTTAGCCATTCGAGCATATTCTCGGTTTCCTCATTCACTATGTATGTCGCCTTTTCTATGGCTTTCCCTTTTCCTTCTTTCCAACTTATTTTCGGCTCTTACTGGCTCAGATTTCCCTCTTCTCCTCTATCAGAGTTATTCTTTTCTTCAACCCAAGGTGACTCCCCTTTATTTTGCTCCTTTTCATTTCTTTAGTTCGTCCTACTATCTATTACATTTACTGATTCTTTTAACTTTTGTGTTCAAGCTTCACCCTCTCCAACATGATTTTCTTTCCACAGTGATTGATGGCCCTTTGGGTGCGGGGTCTTGGTTTCTTCTTGTTATGGGTCTCCTGGTTCTTCTTGATGCGGGATTATTATCACTTCATGGTGTGGTGCTTCTTCACTTTCTCTATTTTCCTCCACAACCCACATTTATGCATTCTCAACCGTTCTTTCCTACTGACCCTTTTCATGGAGGGTTGGATCTTCTTCTATCCTCCTATGCTACGTGGCAGGAGTTTCATCTCCTTTGGGTTGCATATCTTTTTCCTTTTGTATGACCTCTTCTGATTCTCTTGATCCCTCCAAATTTATCACCTGGTTCATCGCAGTCTTACTTGTCATCACTTATGTTTTGTTTGACTACTTCTACGACAATTTTCCTTGCTTTGACTTCCTTTTCCATTCCCCTATAGTCCCTTTGCGATGCTTTTCCAACACCCAATTTAGGTCATCATAAAATCCCAGGTCTTCTACAAGACCAGCTCCAACTAGTTTAACTATATCACCTACGGTGTTGTTAACTGATGGGGAAGATGCAAACAGTTGTGTGGTGAACTGAGACACATTAATGGGAATGGCCCGCAATACATGCTCCTAAGATGTTTCCTTCTGTGTTTCGACCCCTTCTTCCCATGTGACTGCCTGCACAGTTTTACTACCTTGATCCTGGGGCTCCTTCCTTTTACTTCTGGCTACCATATTTAGGTCTGGATCGGTAGTGACTACTTCAACCCCTTCTTGATCTAATTCTTCTACTTCCAAGGTATCAGGCTCTATGATCCTATCCATGTCTATACTTCATTTATGAACCAAAATTTTTGCATTTTCCTTTGTGTCCTTTCTTTTCCTCTTCCTTCTTATTGTGAGCTTTGTCCCTCGCTGCACCATTTCTACTTTATATGCCTCCAACCACCTTTTAGTTTCTTCTAGGAGAGGTTGGTCCACCTGATCCATAGAAACCATCTCTGGCTCATTTGGTGCAGGTTTTGTCAATGGCCTTTTCTCCACCTTATCTATTAGGTAATCTTGCCTTAGGACTTCTTCGTCATCTTCTGTTCTGCAGTGATTCATATCCGAATTCCCCAATCTTTACTACGAATTTGAACCCTAGATTTCGATGAGAGCTTAGGTAGTTGTCATGAAACTCCACCATTTGTCTGCAAAATTCAGTTAACCAAGCCCAGACTGACGGGTATCTTAGCAATTTAAAGGGTCTCCCTGAAAATCCTTGCACCCTTAAATATGACCAAATGGGGAATTGAATATACCATACTCTATTACATTGAATCACCTTTCTTACTTCTTCGGGTACCCTTTCTCTAGGTCTTCCTTCTAGTTCTCGGGCCATCTTCATGATATAATAGTCATTAACCTCCTTGTAGTGCAACATAGACTCCTTTTCCAATTGCGGGAAATATGCATGCATTGGATTCTTGCCTGGTTCTGTTCCCAGAAGGCCCACGGTAATCAGACCTTGAATGTTTTCTTTTACTGCACGTGCCTATACCACATAGGAAGACATATAAAAGTTTCCTGAAGTCTCTTCTATATAATGGTATATGGAGTTGTTGATGAATGTGGCCTAGTCATAGGCTCCTTTATTTTACCTCAAGGTTTGGATGTACGCGAACATCCATTCATGAAACAAGCCGCTAATCTCTAACCCAGTTATCCTACTGAGATAGGTGATTACAATATACTCCTCTAGATACATTTCTTTTCTCAGTACCAGGGTGGGTAGTTTAGCCAGTACCTTTCCTTGCTTCCTAACATACCACTCCTCCCGCATATTCTTTTCACACGCTAACCTTGCTTCCTGAAATTCTTACTCTGCCTAGTCTCTGCTTATGTTTATCCATGCAGCGGGGGCGTGAATTCTAATAAGTTCTTACAAAACCACGAGTGTTAAATTTGCATACACCCTATGATTATAAATGACCTACCTTTTACTTGCATCATAATGTTGAATGCACTGTTTGACCAAATCATGAGCATTTGTAGCCACGAGAAACCTTGCGGCCTGTATCAAACCACTCTACCTCATGTTCTTCATTTCGTCTGTAGCAATTGGCTCCCTCATCTTACTGATGATGTTTGTGAGGTTGCAGTCTCCTAGATGGGTATCCAAGTAAAACCTAGTATCTGGTATTACTTGAAGAAATCTCCATTCAAATTCCCTTTTTAGTTTTGCTTTCCGGGTACCCATTACTTTGTTTTTCTTTCTTCCTATTTACATTTTATAAGTTACTTATATGCATGCCATGCACTAAATATTTAATCCACTTAATTTCTATTTGGTTTCCTTTCCAACTTACCCAATCACGATCATCGATTACTAATGTAAATTTACAGAGCTGAGTTTAGGAACTTACCTGTTTCATTGTGAGAGTCACTAGATGAGTCTAAGTACACTACCCATTGAGATGTCTTATGCCTGCTCATGTGTCCACCCCTCTATTGCCTGCATCTTAAAACCTTCTAAATCGTATCGTTACACAATTCATGCCATTACTTCTCTTTACTATTTAATGATCTGACATCCCTTATGCTTAATCTGGTACACAGTAAGTTAATGACCTGGAAAACTTCGAGGGGGGGGGATTTAAAAAAAAAAAAGTATCTAAAGGCTACTATGGCATCTTCGTGCTTTTGGGTTAGAGTACAACTATTTGGAGGATTATGACACATGTTCCTAATTCAAAAGTGCATGTGCAACCTTTATTAAACTTAATCAGAAATCACAATGTTTTCCATAATATTACTAATACACTATGGATCACTGTATCATTCATCTTTGATTCACCACTTTATCCGTTTCCCCGCTTTCATACTCATGGCGTGGTTACAATCTTGCGGGGCATCTCTTCCTTTTCTCCATCGGGACTCGAACAAGATTCAACTTTGTCATCAAGGATTCCTTCGTGATTAGCCCTCCACAAACCTCCCAAATTTCTGCATTTTCCTTCTGCTAGGTTCTATTCATTCAATCTCGCGGAACATCGGGCAGCAGGGAAATTTCAACTTTTTGCCATTTGCACATCATTTCGATTCTTACCACTTCATCCTACATTGCCTTAGGAACTCGATATTCTCCGCAACATTCATTTGCGGGTGAAAGGCCATCGTGATAATTGATCTTTCTTTTCTTTGAACTCTTTCCAAAGAGATCTCTTGTCCCACTATTATCTTTCCCCATCTCTTAATATTAAAATACCCGCTTAGTAAAAAAATTCAGTGGGTCCCCATTTCATAGCTTAAATGGGACATGTTGTATTTACACACAACAATAGGCCTTTGTGTTGGCTACTTCTGTTATTCCCCACTTGATCTTGTCAATAACCTTATCTACCGGAAGTTCTTTTTCTTCAAATATTCTTCTATTCCACTCTTTCCAGATTTGCCATACCAACATGGATGGAAAAATTTTCCACATCGCCCCCATAGAGAATTCCTATACAACCTCAACCACCTTTTGATACAATTAGTTAGATAATCATCCATTGCGAAGGACCATTCCAAACTCTGACATAACCAATTCTAGCATTGTTTTGCAAAGGGACAATCGTACAACAAATGATTAGTAGATTCATCGCTTTGTTTACATAGTATGCATACAGTTGGCCCACAAATACCATAAGTTTTCAACCGTTTGCCCATTAGTATTCTTCCATGTAATATTGTTCACAAGAAGGCTCCCACCCTGGGTGCTACCGTCTTGTCCCAACAAAGATGAGTAGGCCACTCCCTATCCTCATTCTCGAAACATTAGATTTGGTACCCCAATCTGGCCGAATATTCACCAGATTGTGCTGCACACCATACAATTTCATCTTCTACATTTCTGATGGTAATTCTTCTATTCCTTAAAATGTCAGCCAATTTTGTTTGGTCGTCACTTGTCATGATCTCAATTTGAATTGGATCCATTCATAAATGTCACTGCCAGGATATGTCTCTTTAATATAATCAACCACAAACTCTCCATATACTGATTTTTACTCCATCCACTCGATTTGGCTAAAATACTTGTTGATGCTTTCATGTCTGTCCCAAGAGTCAAACAAGAATTTTGCATTTTTCCCATTGCTAATTTTCCAGGTTAAATGATATGTTATTATATGTTTGCATTCCCTCATAAATTTCCATACCGTAGACCCACCGCTTGTGCTCATCATTGTGAGAATTCTTCTAGGATTGTCGTTATCCAAATACTTCTTTTACATGATCTTACACCAAATCTTATTAGGGGATCTGTACATTTTCCATATGAGCTTCACCCCTAGAGTAAGATTCTGCATTTCCATGTTCCTCACCCTAGCACCACCATTCATTTTTTATTTGCAAACCGATTTCCAGTTGAGGAGAGGGATTTTCTTTACCTGTTTGGCTCATTCCCAAAGAATTTTTAAAAAATACTTTTCAACGCCTATAGTGCTTTAGTAGATAACTTGAAAACATACATAGCATAGATAGGCATTACGTCCAACATTGATTTAATGAGTTAAATTCTGCCAGGTAGTGAGAGCCATTTATGTTTTCATAACTCCAACTTATGCCTACACTTTGAGATTAAATCTTCCCATAATTCAACTCGAGCAGCTCTGGAGAACATTGGGACCCCGAGATACTTTGTCGACAACGAACCTATCTGCTAACCCAACAATCTCGCAATTCTCCTTTGGGTTATAATTTTAGTATTGAAGAAAAATAATTCTATTTTTTCCACATTTATGCGTTGCTTGACAATGGTTGCAAAGAGCTCCAACACCTCCCTAATTACCTCTGCCTCCCTAATGGTAGCCTCACCAAACAATGTTGTGTCATCTGCGAATTGGGAGTGGATGACTAGTTTCAAATCGTTATGTATTGTGATCTGCTTCCAAATCGCAACATCTCTTAACTCGACAATATGTTTGCTTAAATTTTCAACCATGAGGACAAAGAGGAAAGGTGAAATTGGATCACCTTGTCTTAAGTTGTTCTTGCATTGGAAAAAACCATACAATGATCCATTAACAAATATAGAAATGAGGGGAGCTTATGCATAGTTCATTAATTTTAATCTATTTTTTGTCAAACCCCATCCTTCCCAACACTCCAAATAAAAACTCCCATCGAACCTTATCATATGCTTTAGAGACATCTAGCTTCACATGCATGGCCTTCTTCCTATCAGTGAAAATGAAATGTATGGTTTCTATCATGAGTATGATGCTTTTTGTTATTTCCCTCCCCGATATGAATCCATTTTGTTCATGGGATATTAGCTTTGACAACAATTTCTTTAGTCTGCAAGCAATGGCCTTAGTTATTATCTTATACAAAGTGTTGCATAAGGCAATGGGTTGATAATCTTCGAAGGAATTAGAGTTATCCTTTTTTGGTATGATAGCAATATAACTATGTTGTTGATCTTCCTGACAAATTTCCTATTAGCCCTTCCCAACATTTTTGGTTAAATCTTGCAGGGAACCCATCCGGCCTGAGTGCTTTATCCGGGTGAAGACAAAACACCGCAACCCTAACCTCTTCTTTTGTAAAAGGCTCCATTAACATAAGATTGTCCTCTTGTGTTACCAACTTAGGGGTGTCTTCCAACATCTATTCTCTTAGATTTTCATCAACTTTGTCATCCGAGTTTAGGATTTTCTCAAAGTAATCCATAGCCGCCTGTCCAATGCTATCTCTATCTTTGAGGCGTGTGACATTCTTAAAGGCAATTTTGTTAATATGGTTTTGTGCTCTCCTCGCTTTGACTGAAGCATGGAAAAACTTTATATTTTTGTCTCCATTAATCCACAGCTCTTTTTCTTTGTCTCTCCAGTAAATTTCTTCTCTGGCTAAGACTTCTGCCAACATCTCTTTCAACTCCTTCTCATGACTAAAATCCTTTGCATTCATGCCCTCAACAAAGACTTTCAAATTGAGGGCCTCCAATTCTGCTTCTAATCTTTCTTTCTCTTGAAAGATATTCTTGAAGACCACCTTATTCCAAACTCTAAGCTGATCTTTAATTAACAAAATCTTTTTTAGAAAATAAAAGCTAGGTGTACCTTTAAAATGGCTGCATTGATTCCACCATTCTTCCAATCGCTCCCTTAACGAAGTGTACCTCCACCACATGTTCTAGAAATTGAAATATCCGCTACCGCCTTGAATTACTACACCAATTTCCAACTGCATCAGGTGATGGTTTGAGACACTATATGGTAGTGTTTTCGATGAGAACTGAATCCCTTCATCCAGTAGGAACTAATCAAGAACCTATTCAATCGCTCTAAAATGATGGAGAACCCCCTCCTTCTATTGGTCCAAATGAACCAACCTTCCGACAGTTGTAGTTAATGACCTCTATTCTTTGTACAAATCCCTGAACCCCATCATATCCTTTGTAATTTTGTTTGAGCCACCATTCTTTTCAGTAAGATCTAAGATTGCATTAAAGTCTCCACTCATTATTATTTTTTTATTACCACTTGCCGAAATCAATTGGCAAATCTCTTATCATAGGTTCATTTTCTCCTGTGATTGTGTGGGCCCGTAAATGTTCCACAGTTCAAAATCAGATTGTTTAGTTTTACTGTGCATCGAGTAGGATATCCAGTTGTTGCCTCCTTTGAAACTTTCAACACTAAGTGTGGCTGATTTCCATAGTAACTCCAAATCCCCAGCCCAAACTACTGTCGGTTGGAAGAATCCATTCCAATCTCTACAATAACTTATGAACTTGTCACCCTTATCCACACTGCATTTGGTTTCCTGAAGCATTACAATATCACTCCCTAATTTGACCAGATGTCGCTTTAATATCTGACGCTTGTTAGGAGTTGTAAGGCCCCTAACATTCCATGTAGTGATCTTCATATCTTCCCAAGGGATCCCTCAACCCCCTTGGTACTTTTCCTTCTAAGAAAGTTAGAAACACTGAGGAAGCCCTTCTCAGCCGCCTCCTCTTCTCTCTTCACTTTATTCGATTTCCTTCCCCTACCTATTTTAACGCTATCTATATTTGCGATCACAGTTTGACAAATGATCCTTTTGTCAACAATGCCTGATACATTGTTATCTGACTCCACTTTTGATTCCTCATCCTTCTCTGATTGTGCTTCATGTTCATCTCCAAACTTGTTTTCCAGATGCTCATTATTGGTGTCGTCTTTCGGTTCATCTTGTGCATTCTGTGCATCCGACACCAAGGGAGGACATGGTTTTCTTCTTGCATTTTTTTGTATTCAAGGCAGGGAAAATTATCACGATTTTCTGAATCATCTTTTTGCTTTGGCCTCCATTCCTTCTTTTCTTTCTTTGGGATCTTGCATTTTCTTGTGGAATGATTCCTTCTGCCACAATTCAAACAATAAAATTTATCTTCCTCTATTTCTATCGACTAGATCAAATCCATTCCATGAGCTCTAAGCTTAACATGTGTGGGAATTCTTCTGACTATTGTCAATTGTAATCTCGCATAGATGTAAGAGTCTCCTTGAGAAATATCAGTGTTAATATCCATCAGGGTGTCGAGGGATCTATCGATCTTCTCAAGTGCTTCTTCTGTCCAATATTTCATCAGGAGGTTGTTTAACCGAATCCAAATTGGTTTGTCATAGGGATCTGTTTTGAGCGGGTTAAAATTCCTATGCCATCACTGTATGTATAAGGGTTTAGAATCCATAGTCCAAAGGCCACCCTCCAAGATCTTTTGTCTCTCTTATTCTATTGTGAAAATAACAATGAAGAATCCTTTGGGTAGGAACTTGGTGATCTGGGGTGTACACCATGTATCCTCGATCCACCTGCATATCCTCTTGCGATCTGATCTAACCCCAATGAACCTGCAAATAATCGCCAAATCCTTGAGGAATTCCACATCTTCTTCAATTTTTCTCAAAAAAATCAATTGTCTGGATGTGCTCCCATTCATTTCCATTCAAATTGCCTGAGTTTCACAGGTTGGTGTCACACAATTCTTGCCCTCCCAACCTGCAACGAATAATTCAAGATTCTGATCCCTACCGCCCTGCAAATTTTTTGCTTTGCCCTTTTTCGTTCCATTTTTATGAATTGACAAAAATTAATAAATTAGATATTTGAGAATCAGGGTTTTCAATAAATTTGCTCTCTAGGGCTCAAATCAAGGAATGCTTTTAAAAATTTTACATTTTTAGAAAGCTCTCAAAATTTTAATAGGGGTATCTTATTTGAATTTTAATTTTTGAATCAAAATCATTGCACACACAACAAAAAAAAGATCTTGTCGACTAGGTCAAAAAGTAAAAAAAATAAAATTGTAATTTTGTTTTCCTTTATTTGCATTTCTAGATTTCTGGCTAACCCTTGGTACTAATAAAAGTGGTGTAGTGTTGGGTGAATTTTTTTTAAATTGTTGAGGGGTTACAAAATTTAAGCTTCATGACGATACATGAGATAATACTTCTCAGAAGGCAAAGTACAATCTCTCCTAATTATAAGAGAAGGTTCCCCCTTTCTACTGCAATTTCTATTTTTCCTATTCTACCTACTAACTTTACACTAATTCAGGATGTTACAACAACTTTGTTCTATTTTTTCAGAACAAGTTACATCTAATTCTCTATTTAGAACATATTTCACTTTTCAATTGAAACAACTAAAACTTGCAGTAATATTAAAACTATTCTAATTAGGAAGTAAAGTGTCTGTGAAAGAACAAAGTCTTTCGTTACTTCCCTTTTTTTTGAAAATGACTTGGGGACAAGGCCTTCTATATGAAAAGAACTCAAAGATTCTCTTTAATACCTAAGTCCTATCAACCACTGTAACCCAATTATTGATATACTTATTAGCACAAAGACTTTCAAATATATCATAAGACTTCTCTACTCTAACAAGATATTTAAGCACAACACAAAGACTCTACCTCCTTACCTACTTGATATAAACTTGGAGATAATTTATAAAAGCTTAAAGACTTCAAACAATTATCCCCACCTATTTCCCACTTTTTAGTTCTCAAAGTAACACAAAGATTAGTTGTAAAAACTTAAGTTGCTCTTCAATATATTGCATCTACAACAATGCTTAACTCAAATCTTTTCAAGAAAATATAACATAAATGACATAAGAACATCTATATCATACTCAAGATTGATTCCAACACAAATTTTGAAAGCCATAATTGTTTTCTCTTTCGACTAAGCTCACAAATTCGCAATATGAACACCAAGTCTTACTTTGCTCTTCACTTTGGCAGAGTTTTGTTGCATAATTTTTTTTTGGAAAATGGTTCTTATTACAATAAAATGACTAAGTATCATTTTCTTCATGTTGACTCACACTTTTAAAATCCTTGAAATTCCTGCAAGAAATCTTTCATCTGAGCTCCATCAGGTCCCTATGTATGGCTGGTTATGATGTTGACCCATGTAATAGAGTCTTATAAATCAGTGCAACACTTCTTGTGTTTCTTTAGAAGAGAATCTAGAAAGTCCAAGATGAATTGTAGATCAACCAATTTATCAATAGAGGATGAAGAGAAGTCCTCTCTATCAATTTCAATATTCACCAAGTTGAATTCCTTAATGACTACATATACATCAAGAACCTTTTGATTTTAATCAAGGAAATCACATGGGATCTCAGAGATTTTATCAAAGATTTATTTCTTCTTATCTGTACATTCTTTTTGGGCTTTCCTCATGTCCTTTATACGACGCTCTAGGATATTCATTTGATGTTCTAGCGCCTCTCTTTTTTCAATATACATACATCGTGAAGGAGTGACACCATTTTACACAACATCATTTGAATCAAAGTCTTCAAGCTTCAACTATGGGAAAAGGTTTCCATAGTGTTGTCCACTTCTATCCTTACAACATCTAGACTACTAAAATAGTGGAAGCAGAGCTCAAGAGACGTGTACCTTGGATTAGCATATGGTCCATTCAGTCTCCTATTTATCTACTTCATGATGCTACTTGCTCGACCCTTTTCATAATTTGTTCATCAAATGACGAAGTCACTTTCTCAATGGCTTCCGAAGACTTGGTAACTTTGAGTAACACAGAGGTGAGTTGATCAATCCTTCCTATGAGTTAATCCTTTTTGATCTTGTCTTCATCATACCTAGAAACAAGGGCATCTAAAGTTGTTTGAGCATCTCCTACTGCAGAGTTATGAGTTTTCTTGTCCAACTCAATCATGTGGATTACATAATTTGATTCTTGGATTTTATCTATATCCTTTTCAGGAGGAGGAATGACAACTTCTGCATACCTGTTTCTCGCTTTCTCCACCTTTACCCTTAACAAAGTTTTGGCTTTCTCGATGACCTTGGGTTTGGTGGGGACAAGTTGAGTGAAATCAAAGTCATCGGGAGACACCACTTGCTTCCTCTTGGGAGCATTAGAGAATAACCATGGAGGTAAAGTTGAACCATCATCATCACCAGTAGCTAAAGCTTGAGAAGGATTTAATGGCTCTTTAGGAGTAGCAGTCACAATAGGTGACATTGTGGTGATAACTAGGGGTAGATTTTCAAAGGATGAGTCATTGCGTATAGGACCCAATTCTGTCATAAACTTGTCAAAATAATCTAACATGGAAGTAGAAACTTCAGAAAGACTGGGAAAAGCAGAGAAAACTTTTTTGATGTTATCATAGGGACTATCGAGAGCAGACTCAGTAGAACTAGTGGAAGAAATGTGAACAATAGTGCTAGGAGAAACATATGTGACAACAAAAGGTTCTGATTCAGAGGTAGGAGTAGTAGCATGTACCATAGAAGAAGCAGGAGGTACCTAGGGTAAATATTCTTGAGACTTATTTTCTTGTGGTAATCCTTTCTTATCATATTCATCGTGCTCTTGATCAACTTCTTGATCATCTTCAAGCTGATCAATATCAACAGGTTCTGTATCAAGATGTTCACCTTCCAATTTTTCCTCTTGTATTTTAGGTTCCCATGTCTCATGAACATTAGAGGTCAATGACTCTCCTTAGGCTTTTCCCTTATTGGTTCCAACTCTGAACTTCAACTTGGGAGCCTTTGAAGGAGTGGTGGAGTCCTGTTTGTTTTATGTTCTTATTTCTAATCTCTTTCCAACAAGTCTTGTTGTATCATCATTAGAGCTAGAGGAGAAGGGTTTCAACTAGATTCCCTTGCTTGAGAGCCATACATTAGTATTTGCAAGAACACTTTTAAATTTGTCTTTGATCAAGGTTGATTCCTTCCAAGACCGTTGAACAAGGGGAAAAGGAGTGGAGGAGATATTCTTATCAACATAAGTATGGTCCAAGAAATTACCATCTTCTTCTAGGTCCTTAGAGATATCTGGAAGATCAAAATCCCTAATTTGATCAACTATCAAACAACAATAATCAAGTTTCCTAATATCATGTTCATTATTGTAGTCAACCCAAGCATCCTTAATACGGTGAAAATTAGTACATTCCTTCTTCAATTTGTTTCTCATTCCCCTATAGTTGAAGTCCCTTCGTGCCTTGAAGAACTTCATAGTCACTCTTCTCATTTCTTCCTCCATTGCCCTAGATTTGAAGATTGAAGTGATGAAATATTTGCCAATAGTCAAAGTAAACTTCAAACCTATTTTGTGGGAACCTGATTGATCCTCATGGACAACTGTCATCTATCATGCCAATTCGATCAGAATAATTTTATCTGATGGATACCTTTGGAGCATAAAGGGTTCACCATTGAAACACCCTACTCTGAGATATGTGAAAGTGGGGAATTGCAAGAACATGAACCCGTATTCATTTACAACCTGCCAAGCATGATTAGAGACTCTCCTCCCATTAAAATCCTTATTCAACATGCACTCGTGATATCCAAAGAAATCATCATTCACTTTTTGGAAATGATCGAGACTATTCTTCAACACCAACTATGAGTAGTAATCGTGTACAACAACTTGCCTTCTGTCACATGTTGTGGACAGTCTTGGAAAATGCCTCATTGAAGTGGCAACATACACCAAATAGGAGGTCATGTAGAACTTGAGAGTGGCCGGTACTTTGGTAAGTTGCTCATATATAGCATCACTGATTTGCTTACCCCAGAAGATCTTCTCCTTGTTTTGTCTGATAGCATGGATATATTGATACATCCATTTATAGTGGGTGTTACAAGTTGGAAGCCCTTTCACTCTACTTAGGAGAGTTATCAAATCATTTACCTCTTCAATGAAATCACTTCTAGGAAAAGTCTTCGGCCACCTAGCAATTGTAGGCCTTGAGGTCTTCAACCAATTATCATTCATGTTCATCCTGCATTTGTCAAAATTTCTATCATAGTAGGTTTGGGCTGATTGCATCGTTATATTTGAGTACTTTTCAATATTAGAACATTTGAAAATAGTGTCAAATAATTCTTCATCCAATCTGATCAACTTTTTACCAGTGGTGTCCTTTATACTCTTGCTAGCAACATCAAAATGACTTGCAACTGGCATAATAAATTAAGGATCTTGAGCAGATATAGAAAAAGCAACAACTAAATGGATTCCACTATTGATGATAGAATATATTTTGTAGTACGAGGGAAGTTGCTCAATTATTTTTAGAAACTTAGCTAGGTCAACATGACCTATCTTTGTGTCCCTTATCTAGTATAAGTTTGATGAAACTGAAGAAGGCAGGAAGACCAAATGACGGTCTTGCTTCTTGAACTTCATCGTCTTATTGATTGGAGAAGCCTCTATCATTTGTATAATAATACTGGAACATGGAGAAAACCACCAATACTACAAAAGCACAGTGAATCAACCATTTTGTCCATTTTGAATTGAAAAATTTCCTGAATATGATGCATTTGAGGCCATTAGGGTTTCCAAAACCCATATTGTATCCTGGTAGTTCGGAGGTAAATCGGGCCTATAAACCCTTTTTACCTATATGTAATTGGCATAATTTGGGTTCATAGCCTCAAATTACACTTTGGAAAAGTGTGGTTATCAAGTGTAATTTGGGTTCATAATCCCAAATTGTACCTTAGGGAAACATAAAAACATGTGAAAATCAGACCTATAGGTCCGATATACACTGGTCTGATGGATAACAAAAATAAGTGTACATCGGACCTATAGGTCTAATTTACACCTTAATGAAGGGATCAAAGTGTAGGGTAGGTTTGTAAACCCATCGTACACTTGGGGAAAAAACTAAAACGAACCTAGTGTATGGCGAGTTCATGAACCCGCCATACACTAAAAGTTGAAAGATAGTGTAAGGTGGGTCTACAAACCTGCCACACACTAGAGTATGGCAATAAAAAGTAACATTGTGTGTGGCGGGGTGGTAGACGTGCCATACATCCAAAGTCTTTGGTGCATGGCGAGCTTACGCTCCCACCACACACCATCTCACAAACATGGAAAGATAAGGAAGTGCATGGCGGGGTCATAGACCTGCCATTCACTGACAATATAATATGATGCACAGTGGGCCTAAGGCTTCTCCCTACACCATTCTAAATGCAAAGCAATGGCCAAGGTCAAGTAGAAGTTAGTTAAACCCGAACTCCACTATAATTTGGTGTTGTTCGAGTTCATGAACCCGCATTGCTCCAAAAATTAGGGAAGGTAAAAATGCTACTAAAAGCAAAAATCCTTGATAAAAATAGGTGTCACCCGAGCTCATTGACCTAAGTATCATCACAATCATGGTGTTATTTGAACCAATGAACTTGCACGACACCATGCAGGAGTAATGCCATAATTAAATCGAATGAAAATATCATACATTCAAAACATTCCATTAAAAAAAATAAAAAAGGTTTTGAAACCCTAAAAGATAAAACTAAGAAGAAAAAAGGGGGAGAATAAGAAAACCATACTCTACAATAATGGAAATAAGCTAAGATCAAATCCAAAAGGAAGCCTCTCCACCCATGACTTTGAAAGATTGAAAAACAAAATCCAAAAGTAGAGAAATGAATACAAACCTAGGAGGAGGTTTCCTATTCAAATTAAAAGTTTGGGAAATTAATAACTCTCGGTCCAATAAATATATGCAAATCAGGTTTGTAAACCCGTTTGCACTTGTCAAGGTGCATTTCGAGTTAACAGACATGATTTGTACTTTGGGGGCAAAAAGGTAGAAAATAGGTGTAAACTAAATTTGCATCTTGAAAGCACACTTGGTGTAAATTGGGTTTACAAACTCGATTGACACCTAGCATTCCACTTAGTGAAAACAAGGGAAAACCAAAATAATTACGCTTGTGAAGTTGAAAACATCTTTCAAAGCATGCATAGAGATAGAAAACCACAAATAGGCCAAAAATGTGTGGGTTACCTTAATTTTACCCAAAGTTAAATTTAGGATAACATGTAGCTTGATTTCGCTTGTAGAAGGCCCCTTAATTTATTAACATCAAGATACCAATCAGGGTCATAATTATGGTTATGATTTCATTAGATGACCATGTACCACCTGTGATGAGCATATCCAAGATCATATTCAAGGCCAATGTCAAGATACCCACCAAGGCCATAAATCATGGTCATGGTTATACTAGACAATATTGTGTTACATTTGAAGATCAACACCAAGTTCATACTCGTGGTCATGATGCTCACACTCATCCAAGGCCTCATGCTCAATACTACAATTATGGTCCACACGGTTACAATCCTCTACCTCACACTCGATATATTGGTTACAATGCTCTTCTTGGTGGTCCTCATAATTATTTCATTCCTCCTCCTCCTCCACTCAGTGAATTGGGCCTAAGGATATATCGAATGAATATAACACCTCCTAAGGATAATTTGCAACAACAAGTGAAGAAATCACAACAAAAAATGGCTAGAATAAATACATCTATCAAGAATTACAGACTTTGGGACATTTGTCCTTATCCTTTCGATAGGACTATACCTTTTCCACCCTTTCCTCCTAATTTAATACGCCTAAATTTGACAAGTACAAAGGAAAGGGTGATCCCAAGGAACATATTAAAAAAAAATTCAATGCTTGCATAGAGGTTGCCCATAATGATTCTTACTTAGTGTGCCTCTTCCCTCACAGTCTAGGGTGATAAGCTATGGAAAGGTTTCCATGATTACCACATGGGACCCGTTCTTGGGGTGAATTGGCTGAGAAGTTTATTCAACACTTCTCCTACAATATTGAGCATAATATTTTAGTGACATCTTTGTGTACCACTAAACAATGGAATGGAGAAACCTTTTCACCATTTTTGCAAAAATGGAGAAGTTTAGCTAGTTGTTGCTCTTGTCATGTGCCACAAAAATAATTGGTTGAAATGTTTACGCAGAACTTGAATAGATAAATTGGATGTGAACTTTGCAAGTCATGCCTAAAGACATTTCAGGAAGTTGTTAAAAAATGTTTATCCATTGAGAAGGTTCTTCTTGAGCAAGGTCTTATAAAAATAATTAAAGAGAACAAAGATGATCCTAATACAAAGGAAAAACCCTGCTTTTGGAGAAAGAATAATAATATTGTTAATGATGGGGTTGTGGATGAAAACTTGGTAAAACCTTTAAGTTTTCATGAAATTGGCTCATCAAGAAATTAAGTGAACAACCAAAGGGCAACAAGGCCTATGACACAAAGGAAATATACATCTTTTAGAGAGCTAATTAAATCAGCATTGCAGAAGTTGGTTGCAAATAAAATCATTACTTTACAAGAGAATCAACCTTTTGAGCTAATGGTTAAGACAACTGTAATGTATGAAAAATTGGGAATTAGGGTTTCACCAAGTAAATCCACTAAATAACTCAATAATCACCATTGAATTGAAACAGGGTTGAACCCAATAGATCTAGGCTTAATCCCAATGGTGAAAGTTTTGAGATTTTGATCGAATTTGTTTGGTTGGGGTTAATTATCCTCTTTCTTAGTTGAATTTGTAATGTAATTATAAAATTAGGGCAAAACCATGAATACTTGAAGTAATCTGATAGAAACAGTAAGCTAAAGGTGTTCCACGGAGCCACCAACTGTGATTAGGGCAAAAGAAGATGTTTAGAACCGACTCTTAGAAGTTCAATCTAATTTTTTTGAACCAGGTAGCACATATCTGCCTCGGTCCTCCAAATTTTCTATAGTTGAAAGCTAAACCTATTCGTCTCTATCAACACTACTAGATTCCCTGAGTATAACTCCTACATCTCTTTCCTTAATGAATTTTTGTTTGACCTTCACAAAGGTTTTATGGTTTCATTTGAGATTTCTTCATAAACATTGATCATGGATGTCACATTCAATACTTGAACTTGAATTCACTTTTTCTCCAATGCTTGATGAATGATTAATTGCTTGCTCACCTGAATTGAATTTTGCCAAAGTGTAATTAAGATCTTGATTTCGGTTAGGTAGCATTTCAAATGAGAGGGGTAGACCTTCTTTTATACTTGTCAGCTCGAAAATCAAATTAAATATCTGGAACAGGCCAACATGGGATCCAAATTTTGGCTCATTTATGATGACCATTGTGAGGCCCTATTTTAAGGCTTGATTAAAAGGACTAGGGTGTTGTATGTCCCAGTCCCAATTTAGGAATAGGGCATGGGCTGCACTATTTTTGTTTTAAGACCAAGGTGTACCATGCCCTAGTCCTGAAAATCAGGACTTCATAATGGGGGAATTGGGCAGATGATGAAAATATAGGTTTGGAATGGGGTGTGAGCAGAATGAGCACTGCAATCAGGCATCAAAAGCCAAAATGCCAAAGTGAGGCCTAGGTGAGAACACAATTGTAAGCGAGTACAATTTGGGATGCTACATTTAACCCCTACTTTAGCGGGAGTATAAGACTAAGCATACTCATGGTAAAGTACAAAGTTGCATAGATTTTTTTTTACCAAGATATCAAAGAGACAAGACACACTAAGCCCCCAAAGACTTTTGGATCTCACTAATCAAATATCGAGATAAAAGGGACAACATAAGAAAGGAGAAGGAAAGAGAATCATGACTACATTATCCTATTGATATTTTCTTACTATGAGTCATGAAGAAGAAAAATATCAAATTACAAAGAAAAAGGCTCAATTTGCAAAGTAACTTGAGTATAAAAAACATGTCATGGTGTGTGCATAAAGTGTAACATTGAGCAAAGTGTATGGCTCCACATTAAAGTGATTGCATACGCCACATTGAGAGAAATTGATTTAAGGTAGTATGCATCCAAAAGACAAGCACATTACCACAATTAGATGCCCCCGAGAAAGCACAAATCAAAGGATAATGGTCACAAGACATGTAGGAAAAAACACATAAGGGATCCACTAAATCTTGGGTTAGTATGCTCTTATGATAAATAATGTATATCAAGGATATTTGTATTGAATTGACCTCATCCTCCAGAGGTAGTGGAACTAAAAACATAACGGAAGAAGAGAACATGTGTCTTTTTGAGTCAACATGGAAGAGACCAAAAAGAGATCTCAATGCTTTGCATTGTTACCAAGTAGACAATACAAGGCACATCATATAGAAGAAAGGAGATACAAATAGAAGAATGTCACAACATATTCAACCTCTTTATTACCTTGCACTAATAGAGAAGAAAGGTCATCCAAAGAGAACCTAACATAACATAAAATATATCAAGCAACCCATCACAGGGGAAGCATGTTACAAACAAGCAAACACACTAGAGAGGATCTACAACACAAATTAAGCTAATCAAGAGAATAACTTTCCTCCCAATATTTTTGAATATTATACAGGGATAGTGGACAAGATGCAAGAGGAGCCACTTTGAGCACAACAGATGGATCTACTGCAAGTTCTAAACAAGAACCATGCTCTAATTATGAGTCACTTTGTTTGTCACTAGGAGCTAGGGTTAATGATTTTGAAAAATGGAAAGAAAAACCATGATTAACATCAACGAGATCATGCATATCATTTGAATCAACATTGTTAGCATAAACAACATCATCATCTAGATTAATAAAAATAGGATCTCTAATGCAAAAAGAACTTGAACTATCATTTTTATTAAGATTTTTTAATCTTGGTGATTTAAGTTGAACTTCCTCCCTCGGGTTAGGCAAAGGCTAGACAAATAAGATAAATTCAACATTTGGTGTCTTTGGGGAGGAAATGGTTTGGGAAGCCAGCTGATGAGCCTTAGAATGACATCTTCATCGACGTTCTCTCATGTAATGATTCCTTTTAGTTTAGCCGAGACTTTT
This sequence comes from Cryptomeria japonica, assembly GCF_030272615.1. Taxonomy (NCBI): domain Eukaryota; kingdom Viridiplantae; phylum Streptophyta; class Pinopsida; order Cupressales; family Cupressaceae; genus Cryptomeria; species Cryptomeria japonica. The sequence continues at coordinate 421,412,966 of NC_081408.1, forward strand.
GAAGGTTGAGGATAAATGGACATAGGCTTCTTGTCTTCCTTTAAAGGAAGAGGAATGAGAGAAACCCTATTATGTTGAGACATAGAAGATGCCAAGTGATTTCCTTTTTAAGATGTAGGAGGTAGGACTAAGGCATATATAGGAGGAATAGAAGGAGTAGGAAGAATACCAAGTCCATTATGAGGAGGAGTATCTAGAGGTACACGATCTTACTCAAGGACACGATCATCTCATTTTTCCACTTTTGATATGATAAGAAAATGATGTCACTTCGAAGCTTAAGAGGTTCAGGTTATTGAGGCCAAAAGTAATCAAGAGTGAAATTAACATGCTTCACTATGGGTTGGTAAAATTTATGATTAATTGGTATGATAGTGCCATTATGAGAGAATTTCAAACATTTATGAATTGTAGAAGGAATGGATTTCATGGAAGAGAGCCAAGGATGTTCCAACTTTACATGAAACTAATCCAATGTAGCAATAATAACAAAAGTCACATCTAAGCACTTAGTACCAACCTCAAGAGGGAAAGTAGTAGAACCAATAATAGGACAAGAAAAACCATTATACACCTTGACCACAACATTAGATTTATTATATGTAAATGTAGCATCATAAATTGTACTCACCCATAATTTTGTCCTCACTTAGACCTCATTTTGGTGCTTCAACTTCTGACGCCTAATTGAAGTGTTGATTATGCTCACACCACTTGTCAAACCTATTTTTTAACTATCTTCATAGTCTCCCCCAAGCTTGGAGCCTTGATTTCTAGGACCATGCTATTGCGACACCATGGTGTACATTTTCATGCTCCTCCCAATTAGGACCCATCTTGGGGCCTCATAATGGTCATATAATTTGAATGGGAACCTAGATTTCATGTTAGCCTAATTTGGAAAATTAATTTGATTTTCAGGTAGACAAGTGTAAAAGGAAGTCTACCCCTCTCATTTTAAACCTAATTGATCAATTTATTATCCTACACTCTAGCAAATTCAAGTGAGCAAGAAATCAATCATTCATCAAGCATTGGAGTAGAAGTGAGGTCGAGTTAAATCATTGAAGATGGCATTCATGATCAATGTTTTATGAAGACATCCTACATAAAACCCTAATTGCTTTGTGTGAAGACAAACAAAACTTCATCAAGGTAAACATTGTGGTTTTCAACATTACATTTTAGAATCAATCTTTCCCTCAAAAGAAAAGTAGTTTACTTCAATCTTTCATTATATGTATGAATTCAATTTCATAGTTGATTCCAAAACTAGGGTTTAACCTTGTAGTGTTGTAAATTGTACACCCTTGCTAGGGTGGTACAATTTCACACTTAGGTTAGCACCCGCCTTAGTGTGTTTGCATCTTGAATTATTATTTCCCTTTAAGCATTTAATTAATTAATTTAATTAAATATAAAGTCATATTTCATCACTTCACACAATAAAATTGGGCCCATTACCCTAAGTGTGCCCCTTTTAATTTTATTCCTCCAATAAATCATTTAATCACAAACCCTAATTATGTCCTATTTCAACCTTTAAGGCTCAATTTCGCGTATCAAAACACCTCAAAATCATCTGGAACTTTGGGATTCACTCTAATATCATAATATCTAATGGCCCTGAAAATTTGGTGAAAAGTTGGTCGGACCATGTGCGTTCCCGCCACGGTCCTCGACTTTTTTCCTTAAATTTTGGGAGCACAATTCTATGATATTATAATGCTTAACCCCAAAAGATTAGTGGGAAATTGAATTCCTAGGTCAGCCTAAAGGCAAAATTAAGTCTAAATTAAGATCTAGGGTTTCATACATAAGATCTCTCTTTCTTCATTTGAAGAAAACTAAGAACTAGATGGAGGGATGGATCTAAGGATCTAAGAGCAGGTTTTTGGAGAATAAGGAGCCTTCTATGTAGTGAAAGAGAAGCTTATGTGGAGTCTTCAACAACATTCAACAACATTCATCAAGCATTTGTCAAGCATTCATCGTCAATTAGGAGCCTTGAAGACATTGAAGAGTAATAAGAGATCTTGTGGCAATATCTCTCCCTTGGGGATTGGTATGATTTCATGTTATCTCCATGTATTTGTATGAGCTTCTTTACATCAACTTGCATATTTACATTCATGCTTTAGATAACTTTGCATCATTGATTTAGAGCATTTAATTTGTCAATTACAAGCAATTAGGGTTTACTCTTTAGGGTTGCTCTAGATTATTTACTTTCATTTTAGGATCTTGCATATGTTGGCCATTTGGTGGAATTGCTTATGTGTTGCATTGATGTTTTGTCATTGATGTCAACACTAGTTGTTTGGATGCTTTATCGACACCCTTCTAGTCCTGGTAAGTTGAGTAGTTTTTGGTTAACTTGGATCTGACATGATCTGGTAGACTCTGGTATAATTTGATGATGGAATTGGCTTGTATTTGGTCAGTTGGTTTCGGTTTGGTGATTGGATGCTATCCTACTTACTTAGAATATTGGTTTCTGGTTCCGGCGAGGGTTTCACCGACATAGATTTTGGTGCAGATCTTTGATGCATCGCATAATTGGTGTTGGTGGAACTTTTGATGGAGTTTCAGGATGTTGTTGGTGATCTTGTTTGAGACTTGGCATTTGGAGATCATTACTGAAGTGTGTGGACCTATACTTGGTCCCGGTTGATCTAGGTTATGGACCATCATTAGTGTAACGTGTGGATAGGACCTATTGTTGTATTTCCAGGAAGTCTTATGTGTTGGATATTATTTGTTTGGTCTAAGGCCGACATGTTTTGTAATTATGTAATTGGTTTATTGTCTGGTGGTTGACTTGATTGTTTATGGTCGAGGGTTTGTATAAACAAGTTGTAAGATCTCATTGTAGATCATCATGGTTATTGTAAGAGGTCATGATCAATGAATGTAATGTGTGAATATTATAATATCATTCAAGCAAAGGAGTTGGTCGATCATTGGAGATCGAATTGGGTTTGTTTAAGAGGATTTAGTCCTTTGGTATTGAGCTTAATCAAAACTATACTCAGGCATAAGAAACGCTATCTTTTGCAGTTCAACACTTCTCTGGATTGTAGTCTGGATTTATATGTAGTCAGTGAGGCTCCTTTTGTGATGAGCAGTGTGCTCTAGGTTGTTGGCCTTCCTGCAAGTGTAGGCCCCTTCATTGTAATTCACATACTTACTAAAGAAGTATTATCTGATTGTGGGTAGGCTTCCCATCGCAGTTTTTCCCTTTACCGGGTTTTCCACGTACAAATCTTGGTGTTGTGTGGCTGGCTTTTATTCTGTGATTATTGTTTATACTTAATTGGATTAACAACTATTTTGGTATTATTATTTTGGGTTTTAGTATTAAAGTTTAAATTGCTAATGCTTCCGGTAATCTGTGACTGATTCACCCCCCCTCTCGGTTATCTTCCGGTTATCTGAATTGTCTAACAATTGGTATCAGAGCTTTGGTCCTGTCTACAGAAAGCTTAATCGCTTGAGGAAGATCCTATGGCGACTAACAGTTCAAGTTCATCTAGTTCTTCTGGAGCTATCTTTCGAAGGGATATACTGAGGCTTGAAGGAACAAACTATATAGTATGGAAGATTCAGATGGAGACTCGTCTAAGATGTCTTGGCAAGGAGATTTGGGAGATCACACAGAATGGTGTCACACCCTTTAATTCGGGATCTGGCAATCCTCCTCTGGAAAACCTGGACAAGGAGCTTGAGAATGATTATAGAGAAAGAGAAGCCCTCTTGTGTGCACTTTCTGATCAACAAATCATGGGATTAACAGACAAATCATCTGGAAAGGCTATAAGGGATAAGTTGCTGATGGGGAGGGGTACTCAAAGAGAGTCAATCCTTTTCCAAAATGAAGTTGAGTGATGTCTTAGTGGGATCCCTTCACTCTACACTAGTCTAGCAACCAATCAAAACTTTCCAAACTCTCTAGGAGTGCTCCCAATCAGTATGTGCTCACTGGCTGCTCAGGCATGGTTGAGATTCACAAGGGTAAATCCAACCTTTCTCTATCAAACTCCCAACATATGCTTACAAGGGTTGTAGTAGGTGTCAATGAGGTTTTACTAAGCCAATCAACTAGTTTTGAGTTTGGGTTTCATCCATTTCTCCATCGCTCTTTCTTTTCCCTATTTTCTAGGCCTAGTAGCCCTAGAGCCCCAATTAGCCCTACCTAATCGATTTTTGAGGAATTTATCAAAATTGTCTCAAAGGACCAGGTAAAATATTTTATGATCTGAGTACCCTTTTGGATGAAATTTGAGATTCATCAGGTGAGGAAACTAGGTTTGTCCGTACATGTACGAAACCCGAAAATGGCAAATTTGAAGGGTTTTAGGGTCTTTTTGGTCTTTTTCCAAGGTTTCAATGTCTTCCTCGATCTGCCACACCTCCAAAATCCCATATGGGCTCTGCCATACTCCACTTTCTCATACCAAACACTTGGTAACTTCAAACCTACTCTTCCCTGTAAGCACTTACAAAATTTCAATCACTTCCTAACCGAGCTATGATTGAGCTCGCCTAGGAAATGATGTTCAATGGCCTTTCAATGACCTCCAAATCAAAACAAAGACTATGTAAACTATACAAAGGTTTCATGGCTTGAGTCCCAAGTGTTATTGAGAGAAACTCAAAGGACTTCAAGTTGGAACCATGTTTGGGCCTCTCAAACCCTTGCTTAGGCCGAGAGCTATCAAAATAAAAAACTCAATTCAAACCTACAAAAAAGACTAAGTCAATTACCTCCTGAGCACTACAAGAACATGTAAAAATCAATTAACAAAGAACAACAATGTAATCAATCCATGAAGTACGAACTGCTGCTCCAAATTTGAGAAAATACAAGGCAAAAGTTGGAAAATGGTCTTCAAAATGTATTAAGATTTGCTCCAGGCGTTCACCAACTTGATTAAATTCATACTTAGGGCACTTATATTCCATTTTGGTCCTAACTAACTCTCCATCGGTTGCTTAACCACCACTTTTCTCAAAGTTGCAAAAAGTTGCTCAGAGTTGCAAAATGTTGTCAAGCAACATTTACAACTTTTGCCAAAAAGTGCATTTTTGCATTTCAGGCTTTGTTTATCATTATAAACCACCTAGGATGACTAAAAAACATTAACATGACAAGTCCCAATGCCAAATAAGACTTTTCAAAATGTTTTACACTAAAATGCACGTTTATACCATTTTAGGCTTACAAGGGCTTACAAGCCAAAATTGAGTAAACACATGATCCTATTGACATCCAACCTCCAAATGCATATCAAAAACACATGTGGACCTACGAATAGTCAATTATTCACAATCCAAAACCAAACTATAGACTAACACACCAAAATGTAGAAAATGCACTCAAAACTAGGTGCTTCTGCACCATACTCCCCCAATGAGAAAGAGGTCAAGTGAATCCTTTAGGCAACAAAGAAAGGGGAACTCCCAGCTTAGAAAAGTCTTCCTTAGGTACCCACGTAGCCTCATATGTTGGAAGGTGCTTCCATTTGATCAAGTGCTCCATATAGACGGTATGCCTTGTTTTCTTAAAAACTCTAGAGTCTAACACCTTCTCGGCTTGTGGAATGGGTGCAGGTGGTAAGGGCAGTTCTAAAAGTGCTTGAGAGACCTCTGAGGCTCTACTATCTTCTTCTAGAAGTGTGCCCTTATATTGCACTAAATCTGCAACATTGAAGATGGTGGATAAAGCCAAATCACTGGGTAGGTCTAACTTGTATGCATTGTTGCCATACTTGGCCAAGATTTTGCAAGGACTAACCCTCCTCATCTGAAGCTTACTAGGGACACCTTTATGAAGCCTTTCCTTATTCAAATGTACCATTACCATGTCTCCAAATACAAATTGGATATCCTTTCTTTTCTCATGTACTCTTTCCTTGATTCTTTGAGTGGTGTCTAATAGGGCTATCCTAACCTGCTCACGAACCTCTTTCATGGATTGAGCCATGTCCAAAGAATTCCCACTATGCTGTCCCATATTTCCAACATCTCTGAGCTCCAAAACACCTCTAGGATGAAGGCCATACACAATCTCAAAAGGGATTTTACCGGTTGACCTATTGACACTGTCATTGTAGGCAAAATCAGCTTGATGGATGATCTGATCCCAAGCTTGTCCATACTCCTTTGTTAGGCATCTAAGAAGGTTTCCAAGTGTTGTATTGACCACCTCTATTTGGCCATTCGTTTGGGGATGATAGGCTAAATTGAAAGGCAAGTTAGTACCCAATCTTTACCACAAAGTCTTCCAAAAATGACCAATAAACTTTGCATCTCTATCTGATACAATGCTGATAGGTAAACCATTAATTCTAATAACCTCCTTGAAAAACAAATGAGTAGTGTGACTAGCGTCATGAGTGACCCTACATGGAATAAAATGGGCCATCTTGCTAAACCTATCTACCACAACGTAGATGTTATCAAAACTTGATTTGGTTTTAGGCAAACCAACAACAAAATCCATACTTACACACTCCCATGGCCGATTGGGGATAGGCAAAGGCTGATAAAGACCAGCATTGGAAGAGGCACCTTTAGCTCTTTGGAAAACCACACATTGTTCCACATATTTCCTGATATCTCTTTGCATCTTAGGCCAATAGTAGAATCTTTAGACAAGTTCCAAAGTCTTGTTCAAACCAAAATGTCCACTTAGGCACCCATTGTGCTTCTCTTGCATCAAGTTTTCCCTCATAGACCCTTTAGGCATGCATAGTTGTCCACCTTTGAACAAAAGTCCATCTTGTAAGGTGTAATATGCATATTCACTATGAAAATGGTTTCCAAACTCTTGGCAAACCTTGTAGGCAACAACAAAGTCTTCATCATCTTCATACAAATCCTTGAAACTATCCACTCCAATACTTTTGAGCTGCACTTCTTGCACTGTTAGTAACCTTCTACTTAATGCATTAGCTACTTTATTACATTTTCCTTTCTTGTGTTTAATGGTAAAGGTATATGATTGCAAATACTCTACCCATTTAATATGCCTATGGTTCAACTTTTCTTGAGAATTAAGAAAGCTAAGAGCTTGATTATCAGTATAAACCACAAATTCCTTAGGCAACAAATAATGCCTCCATTTCCCAAGGGATGGGACAAGTGCATACATCTCCAAATCATAAGAGGAATACCTTTTCTTTGCATCATTGAGCTTCTCAATGAAAAATACAACCGGTCTGTTGTCTTGGCTTAAAACTGCTCCAACTGCTATGTTGTTTGCATCACATTCAATGGTGAAGAGCTTGCCAAAGATTGGAAGAATGAGTACCGGTTGAGTATCCACCTTTGTCTTCAAGAGATCAAATCCTCTTTGTGCTTCCTTTTTCCATTGAAACTTGGTTCTCATACCTCCCTTGATTGTCTCAAGCATGGGTGCAGATATTTCACTAAATCCTCCGATGAACTTTCTATAGAATTGAGCCAAGCCATGAAAACTTCTTACTTCACTTGTTGTCTTAGGTGTAGGCCAATTGATTATAGCTTCCACCTTAGAAGTATCTATCTTCAAGTCACCTCTTGAAATTACAAACGCAAGATACACCAACTCTTGTTTCATAAACTCACATTTCTCTAAATTGATGGTTAGTTGCTCATCACATAGTTTTCTCAATACATTCTCTATATGCTTAAGACGTTCATCTTTAAACTTGCTAAAAATTAAGATGTCATCTAAGTAAACAACAAAATTTTTACCAATATAGTCCTTGAGTACTTCATTCATGAGTCTCATGAATGTGCTAGGAGAATTTGTGAGTCCAAATGGCATAACAAACCATTCATAGAGTCCTTATGTGGTCTTGAAGGGTGTCTTCCATTCATCACCCTCCTTGATTCTGATTTGGTGGTAACCACTCTTGAGGTCTATCTTGGTAAACTATTCAACACCTCCCAAACAATCCATCAAGTCTTCAATTCTTGGAATGGGAATTTTATACCTAATGGTAATCCAGTTTATGGCTCTAGAATTAGTGCAAAGTCTCCAAGTACCTCCCTTCTTTGGGGCCAAAATTTTGGGTGCTGCACATGGGCTGATGCTCTTTCTGATTAGTCCATTGTCTAAGAGTTCTTGTATTTTCTTGGCCATCTCATTGTTCTGATCCAGTGTCATTTTGTAAGTTGCCTTATTGGGCAATGAAGCTCTGGGTATGAAATAAATTTGGTGACTTATGGCACGTTGAGGAGGCAATGTTGTTGGTGTTCCATCGCTAATAATGTCCTTAAACTGATTTAGGACCTGCTGCACTTCTTTAGGAATGCACACTTTCTTCTCTTTGTTGTCTTCTCTTGGATTTACTACAATGGCAAACCCCACTCCTTCTCCTTCTTTGAGTGTGTTGATGAACTCTTTCTCACCAACTAGCAGCACATTAGAACCTTTTGATCTTCCCTCTACTTGGTCTCCTATGGACTGGATCTTGTAGGTAATTCCATCCTTTTGAAAGGTGTAAGCATTCTTCTTTCCATGGTGTATTGCTTTTCTATCAAACTACCATGGCCTACCTAGGAGTAGGTGGCAAGCATCTAGGGGCAAGATGTCACACAAGATTTTGTCCTTGTAGCCTCCTTAGGTGAACTCCACCCAAGTTTGTTCATTCACAAGAACATGTTGCCCCTTGTTGAGCCATGTAACTCTATAAGTATCACTATGTGGTATTCTTGGTAAATTGAGCTTACTCACTACTTCCTCTGACATTATGTTATCTGTGGATCCTGAATCCACCACCACTCTACATACCTTTCCCATGATTTTGCATTTTATCCTAAACAGGATCTCCTTTGGCTAGGTTCCTCCTTAATTGGTTCTTTAATCAAGAATCTTCTTATCATAAGGTTCTCTCCAACCTCTGAATCCAAACTCACTTTTGATGCTTTCATGTTTGTTGCATCCTCTTGAGCATAATTCACTCTCCTCTCACCTCCTTGGGATGAAGAAGACTTCTCAGGACATCTATAGGCTAGGTGTCCAAGTTGATGGCAATTGTAGCACTTTATTGTGGCAAAATAGGACCCTCTTCCCGATCCACTAGACCTTCCTCTGCTAGAGTTGCTAGACCCCCTTCCTCTATAGTTTCTCTTGCTATTGGAATCCCCACTTTCCTCAACCAACTTGGATTCCCCTCGGGATTTTGGTCTACACTTCTTCCACCAAAGCTACCTCTCCGACCTCTACCATCTCTCTCCCTACCTCTGCCTCTATTGCTTTTCTCTTGTTTCTTTTTTATCTTTTCCTCCACCTTCAGTGCCAATTGATAGCACTTGTGAATGGTACTAGGACATAACAAACTCAATTCTTCTTGAATATTCCATCTCAAGCCATTCAAGTATCTGGCTACCTTGATGCTTTCATCCTCTACCACCTTGGATCTCAGACACAAATTCTGAAATTCCTCAGTGTAGCTACTCACATACAAGTCTCTTTGTCTCAAGTTTTGTCTCCTCTTGTGCAATTTGATCTCATAATCCTTCGGGATGTATGCTTCTTTCACCTTGGCCATCATTCCTTTCCAAGTGGCTATTGTGTTCTTACCCTCTTTTTTCCTCTCTTCATGGATGAATTTTGACCAAGTCAAGGCTGCTCCCCTCAATATAGACTTGGCCACCTTTATCTTTTGTGCCTCACTGATCCCATCACATTCAAAGTGATTATCCAATCCTTCAATCCATTCCATGACTACCTCAGGCTCCATTTTTCCACAAAAAAGTGGCACTCCTTCCAAGGATTTTCCTCCTACGGCCTTGATTGATCTAAGGAAAGGTTCTTCAAGTAGAATAGGGTTTGGTTCAGGTGTGCTATCCTCTTCTACAACTTCTTTACCCTTCCCTTAATTGACCTTAATTGTCACTTTCTCAGTCTTGTCTTCAATTGTGTCTAGTTTGCTCTCCAATTGTAGTAATCTTTCCTTGAGGAGTCTATTCTCTTCCTCTTGTTCTTCTACCTTCTTGGCTAACTCTGCATTGGTCACCATCCTTAGACTTTTTTCTCCTATTGATTCAATGTCTGTCATGTATTAGCTTCTTCCCAAATCTTGGTTGCTCTGATACCACTATGATGGGGAGGGGTACTCAAAGAGAGTCAATCCTTTTCTAAAAGGAAGTTGAGTGATGTCTTAGTGGTCTCCCTTCACTCTAGACTAGTCTAGCAACCAATCAAAACTTGCCAAACTCTCTAGGAGTACTCCCAATCAGTATGTGCTCACTGGCTGCTCAGGCATGGTTGAGATTCACAAGGGTAAATCCAACCTTTCTCTATCAAACTCCCAACATATGCTTACAGGGGTTGTAGTAGGTGTCCATAAGGTTTTACTAAGCCAATTAATTGGTTTTGAGTTTGGGTTTCATCTATTTCTCCATCGCTCTTTCTTTTCCCTATTTTCTAGGCCTAGTAGCCCTAGAGCCCCAATTAGCCCTACCTAACCGGTTTTTGAGGAATTTCTCAAAATTATCTCAAAGGACCAAGTAAAATATTTTATGATCTGAGTACCCTTTTGGATTAAATTTGAGATTCATCAGGTGAGGAAACTAGGTCTGTCCGTACAGGTACAAAACCCGAAAATGGCAAATTTGAAGGGTTTTAGGGTCTTTTTGGTCTTTTTCCAAGGTTTTAATGTCTTCCTTGATCTGCCACACCTCCAAAATCCCATACAGGCTCTGCCATACTCCACTTTCTCATGCAAAACACTTGGCAACTTCAAACCTGCTCTTCCCTACAAGCACTTACAAAATTTCAATCACTTCCTAACCGGACTATGACTGAGCTCGCCTAGGAAATGATGTTCAATGGCCTTTAAATGACCTCCAAATGAAAACAAAGAGTATGTACACTATACAAAGGTTCCATGGCTTGATTCCCAAGGGTTATTGAGAGAAAGTCAAAGGACTTCAAGCTGGAACCATGTTTGGGCCTCTCGAACCCTTGCTCAGGCCGAGAACTATCAAAATCAAAAACTCAATTCAAACCTGCAACAAAGACCAACTAAATTGCCTCCTGAGAACTACAAGAACATTTACAAATCAATTAAAAAATAACAACAATGCAATCAACTCATGAAGTACGGACTGCTGCTCCAAATTTGAGAAAATACAAGGCAAAAGTTGGAAAATGATCTTCAAAATGTATTAACATTTGCTCTAGGCATTCACCAACCTGATTACATTCATACCCAGGGTATTTTTATTCCATATTGGGCCTAACTAACTCTCCATCATTTGCTTAACCACCACTTTGCTCAAAGTTGCAAAATGTTGTCAAGCAACATTGACAACTTTTGCCAAAAAGTGCATTTTTGCATTTCATTATTTGTTTCTCATTATAAACCACCTAGGATGACTAAAAACCATTAACATGACAAGTATCAATGCCAAATAAAGATTTTCAAGATGTTTTACACCAAAAAGCACGTTTATGTCATTTTAGGCTTACAAGGGCTTACAAGCCAAAATTAAGTAAACACATGATCCTATTGACATCCAACCTCCAAATTCATATCACAAACACACGTGGAACTATGAATAGTCCATTATTCACAATCCAAAACCAAACTATAGACTAACACACTAAAATGTAGAAAATGCACTAAAAAATAGGTGCTCCTGCACCAGTTGCAGACTCTTAATGAAGGTGACCCTATAGTGAAGATTGCTAAAATTGATGGTTACCGAGTGAGATATGAGATCCTGAAGATGGAAGAAGATGAAAAGATTACTGCATTCATGCAAAGAGTAAATGAGATTGTTATGGGAATTCAATGTTGTGGTGGAACTCTGAGTGAAGATGAAATTGTTTCTAAAGTCCTGAGAGCCCTACCACCGGCTTACAAAATGAAGGCTATTGCTATTAATGAGTTGAGAATAATGGCTAATACTTATGTCAACAAAGATACTTTGGTTGGGAAACTATCTGCTTTGAAGCTTGAGGAATTTGGACCTTCTGGAGTTGTGAAGACTGAACCTGCTTTTCATGCATCTACATCTACAACCGATAAGCAAGATTGGAAAGCTCTATATACAAAAGAACTAGAAGATATGAAGAGAGAAGATGTTGAGTTTGAGCAACTTGAAGCAGTATTTGCTAGAAGAGTACTGAAAGGATTGGTAGGAAGTAAGTATGAAGGAAAAACACCTTTTAAATGTTTTGCATGTAATAAGATTGGTCATTTTGCATCTAGATGTCCTAAAAGGAATTCAAGATTTGAAGAAAGAGTTAAAAGATCATTTAAGCCTAACCCTGGATTTCAGAACAAGTATAGATTCAAGAAAAACAAAGACAAATCATGTTACATAGTGGATGAGGAAGGCATTACTGATTCAAATGATGAACCGGTAGAAGACTCTGCTAGAATATCCGACAATGGGAAGGAATGGGTATTCCTGGCTATCAAGGAAGATGATCCGACACTAGAAGAGAATGTACCTGAGGAGAAGGCACTTGCTGCTAAAATTGAGGACAAGGATGAATGGGTAATTGATAGTGGTTGTTCACATCATATGACTAGAGATAAAGGGAAGTTTCTGTCTTTGCAAGAAATTGATGGTGGACTAATTAGATTTGGAGATGACAAGGAATGTGTGATCAAAGGAAAAGGAACTATAAGGGATTTCAATTACAGTTCAAGGATGGAAAATGCAAAATCATTAACATATCTGGCTTGAAGATTGCAACCGGTACACAAACAAAAGGTAACATATTTCATTTGAACTCCGATGAGAAGACATGTTTGATTACACAGATTGATGAGAATTGGTTATGGCATAAAAGGTTGTGTCATGTAAATTTGATTGCACTGTGAAGATCAGTACAACTAAGACTACTAGAGATATACCTAAGATTTTGAACCCCTATAATCCGGTATGTAAAGAATGTCAAATGGGTAAACATGTCAGAACCTCTTTTAGGAGTATACAAGATAAATCAAATGATGTTCTTGATCTTATTTATACTATTTTGTGTGGCCCCGCTAGAGTTAAAAGTTTCCATGGTGATAGATATTTCATGCTAATCATTGATGATTATTCTAGAATGAAGTGGGTTACTTTTTTGAGAGAAAAATCTGAAGCATTTGAAAAGTTTAAAATCTTTAAGGCTAAAGTGGAAACTAAGACAAGATTAAAGATTAAATGTTTGAGATCATATCATGGTGGAGGATTCACATCTGGTGAGTTTAATAACTTTTGTGACAAGCATGGTATAAGAAAGCAATTTTCTGCTCCCCGGACACCTCAACAGAATGCAGTTGTAGAAAGGAAAAATATAACTATCTTGGACACTGCTAGAACAATGATGATGGAAGCTAAACTACCTCATATCTACTGGAGAGAAGCAGTGAGTACATCGGTTTAGATATTCAACAGAGTACATATCAAAGGAGAAACCGGTAAGACACCTTATGAATTATGGTTTGGCAATACACCTACAGTTAGGTATTTTAGAATTTTTGGTAGCAAATGTTATATCAGGAGAGATGATATTATTGGGAAATTTGTTCCTAGTTGTGATGAAGGCATATTTCTTGGTTATTCTAATGAAAGAAAAGCATATAGATGTTTTTGATTAAGTAAAAACAGGTTTTAGGGGACCCAAAACTTGATTACAATTCGAAAGATGAGCATTAAAGAGATGAAACAAAATAGCTAAAAAACACCAGCACAAAAACCAACAACTAAGAAAAAGACAGCAAGAAGCCAACAAGAAGTTGGCTCCAAACCCAGTATTACAAATTAATTGAAAACTTTAATAGGTTCCTCAACATTCTAAACCAAGAGCATCATCACCTTGGCTGCTTCCCTTAGGTCATTGCTTTCCTCTCTCAACTGGCTATCTTTCATATTGATCTCCATCCCAGTAGTGTTCTACCTTGTTTTGCGCCTGGGAGTCTGGTGGGTGGTGCTGGAAGTTGGAATATCATCAATGATAACTAGATTATTTTCCTGATTTTTCCTTTCCAGATGATCCACCAAAGCATTCATGTTCTGTGATGAGACTTCGAGGACCTGGAGACTATGGTTCATGAAGTTTTTTAAAGCCTTCTCGGTATGGGCAACCCAGGTGTTGATGTTATCTTTATCCTCTTTAGCCTATTCTTTCAAAGTTCTTATAACATCCTCCAGGTGTTTCAAATCCCCTTTGATCAAATCTTTTTCCAGCCAATCCTCCATCTCAATTTCCTCTTCAGCTTCACTGGTTTCTGTCTCATCATTCTTTTTCCCAGAGTCCTTAATCAACTTATTAATCTTGTTTGCCAACTCCGTCTGTTTACTTTGCATGCTAGTAATGTTGTCGACAACCCATTTCTGGAAGTTGAAGGACTCTAGAGTACAGTTATGGGTGGTATTCAAGATGGTATTCATAGAATCCCTACCCTATTCAGTGCCCCAGAGTTAGGATTGTCATCCTCCTTAAAATTCAGAGCAACATTCCTGCTGTCCGAGCCCATAGGGTTAGAGTGAGGGTTTTCAGAGTTACCCCCTTCATCCTCTTTACCAATGTTCTCATCCTTTTCATACTCCATATCAGTTTCAAAATCCTTACCCTTTTCCTCCTCCACATCACAGTGCACCTCCGCTATAACAAGAGATTGCAGAGAGTTTATGAGAAGGAATCGACAGTGGAAATGATTATATTTGAACCGGTAGCACCTTTACCAGAAAAAAGAGTTGAACTAGTTAGTCTGACAACATCAGAGAATTCTATAGTAAGTGAAGAACATGGAAGAGGAACAGAGAGTCAAAAGACTCCTAGGTATGTGAGATTGCATCATTCTGAAAATCAAATCATTGGGGATAAGAACAATGGAGTGATGACAAGAAGAAAATTGGAAACTAATGAGGTATATTTAATTTCACAAGTTGAACCAGTATCAGTAATTGAGGCATGTAAAGATGAATTTTGGTTAAAAGCTATGGAAGAACAATTAGATCAGATTGAGAAAAATAACACATGGACTTTGGTTCCTCGACCTAAAAATAAAAATATTATTGAAACTAAATGGGTTTTTAGGAATAAATTGAATGAGGGCGGTCAAGTTATAAGGAATAAGGCTAGATTGGTTTGTAATGGATATTCTCAGAAGGAAGGAATTATTGGCATTCTACACTCCTATGAGAATGGTTGATGTTGTTATTGATGGCAACCAACTGGTATTAGGTCTCTACACACACACCGACAATAGGGTCAACACCGATACCATCTATTGACACCGACAAGCATATTCACCAGCATCTAGATTACACCGGCAAAGAAGTATACCGACACTTAGGCCGACATGAGATAAGTTTTGTTTATGTGAATTGTATTGTAAATATAATTATCTTTTGTAAGCCGACTTGGTATATTGTAAAGACTCATATATGTATGAGATCTCTTAGGTCATTTTGTATTGTAGGAGATTATTTATGTATGAGGTGATATAGTGGACAACGAAGGGTTTTGGTTAAGGTATCTGACTGAGCTTAAATCGGTACTGAACTAGGAATTAGAGATGCTATTTTGAGCAATATATTGTATTGGATTTAATTATCCTTATTGTATTCAGTGAGACTCTTCTATTGAACAGTGAGCTCTAGGTTGTTGGCCTTCCTGCATGTGCAGGCCCATATTGTAAGTAATATTTATTCATATTGGCCAATGAGTAAATATTGTGGGTCATAAATCCCATCGAGATTTTTCCCTCACTGGGTTTCCTCGTTAAAATATCTTGTGTTATGGTGTGCATTTATGTTGTCTCTATTATTTCTGTTTACTGCATTATTTCTTGTTTATCGGTACATTGATTTGGGTTGCAAAGTTATAAATAAGTTCAAATATTCCACTCACCGGTTAGACAATGATTCACCCCCCCTCTCAGTGTCTTTGGGACTGTCATTACATCTAACAATTGGCATCAGAGCCTAGTCCTCTATTTGCAAAAGCTTAACAACTTGAGGAAGATTTTGAAACTGGTACAAATGGAGAGTTTGAGAAAATAGTTGGAAGGAGCTCTTGAAGATTTTGATGCAGAAAAATTGAAGAATATCAAACTTGAAGATGATCTGAGGACTGCTAAGAAATTCATTAAAGGACTTCAGGAGAACCTAGTTATAGCACAAAACAAGAGGAAGGAACTTCATGAGCAAATGCAAAAACATGATGATGAAAAGGAAAATCTTAGTGATATTGCAGATAAGTTGAGAAAAGAGAACACTAACATAAGGAATGAAATGCAAGATTTAACGATGAGGCTATGTAAGGATCTTGAAGACAGAAAGAAGAATGAAGAAGACCTGACTAGGAGACTTAATGATGGAGCGAATGAAAATTTGAGACTTTGTCATGAGAATGATATGCTAAAGACAGATTTGATTCACATGAAACATGATAAAGATGAGCTTAGAAGACAAATTGACATTCTCGAAAATGAGTTGATCATTGCAAATGAACACAAAGACAAATTCAAGAAAATTTTAGAAAGACTTGATGACACGCTGAAAAGACAAAAACCTGATGGAGATACAATTGGACTTGGATTTGAACATGGAGAAAGTTCTGGGACTGCAAATAATCAAGATCACAGTAAACCGGTAAGACAACCTAATGCTTATAAATTTAATTGGAAATGTTTTAATTGCAATAAGTTTGGTCATAGAGCAAATTAGTGCAGATTTAGAAATAATCAGAATACAAACTTACCCACCGGTCAATGTTCCAAATGCAACAAAGGTTGTCATAATTCAGAAAATTGCAGGATGAATGTGAAATGCTATGTTTGTGGTAGATTTGGGCATTTATCTAATCAATGCAGAACACAAACTGGTCAAGGATATGGAAAGGCTATTCAGAGGAATAATGTAACTTGTTATGCATGTAACAAGATTGGGCATATTGCAAAATTTTGTAGGAGCAAGACTATACCGACGAACAATAAAGGATATAGTATGAAGGGAAAAGAAAAGGTAAATGAAATAAAGCAAGAATTTTCAAAACAATGGATTAAAAAAAGAGATCAGAGAGTTGATGAATCTATCTCTGCACTGGTAGAATAGAGAAATCCTCCACCGGTAGGAGATTCTTCATCTGACTAAGGAATAATCCTTAGGGGGTATTGCAGCAAGTTGAAAATCATGCATTCTACCCTCGGTTGATTGTAAGAAGACACATTTCTTCTTTACCAATAGATGTGTTAAGATTTCACTTAACCGACAAGCATTAAATGCGATTTTTGAAGAACTTTTTGGTTATAAAGCATTGGAAAACCCTCATTTCGACTCACCAAGCCTTCAAACATTTAGAGAGCACGAAATTAAGTGAAGGCAAAGCAACAAAGTGATTTTCAGGCATTGAAGGATTTCAAGTTAAGAGGTATTTATCTTTCAAAATGGCATCTTCATCTCTTGCACCTGAGTTTATTGCAAACCCTACTGTGGTAGAGAACATCAAGCACCCTAGACCTATATTCAAGATTATCCCTGAAATTGCTAAACAAGACGATTCTATCAGAGCTTTTTCAAAAATTTCGAAGGGTGTCACTTTTGCCAAAGACCCAAGAATCTATATCCACTACAACATAGAAGACCTAGGGACTGAGGACTTGAAGAAAATGTTTAATGATGTTATTGCTGAGGAGCAAGGTCTGATTAAACCTGAACATAAGATTGTTGAAGACAGGTTTTGTTGAAATTCTAAGCATTCCTGAATTTCTGAAGGAAGTAGTCCGTCTTGTGTTTAGCAGAGTCCATGGAGAATTTATGTGGTTAGAGTTAGTTTGCAAAATAACCAAGGAAGCAATTAAGAAAGTTACTAGTTTACCCTCAACTGGTAGTAGGCCTGACAAAACCAAGAAAATACCTAACAAGGGTGTGATGAGCTTAACCGGAGCTACATCCAACAACAGAGCCCTTAGAGTCAATGATGTTAAAGATGCAAATGTGAGTATGGTACTTGGCTATAGAGTAACACATGCAAACAGATTGAATTCAGTTTCTAGCCTTTGTATTCATAGTGCATATGAGATGGTAAAGAACAACACTAAAATTGATGTTTGTGAATGGCTTAAGGATGAATTGATTGAATTGATTGATAACTGGAAAAGTACTTTTGGTGGAGCTTTCTTTTTTGGAAAGAAGTTGGTTTCATGGATCAACAAGAAATAGTCATGTACTTCTTTATCTACTACTGAAGCTGAGTATGTTGCTGCCTCTACTAACTGTACACAAGTTTTATGGATGAAGCAAATATTGAAGGATATAAAGGTGGATTGTGATGCACTGGTAGTTATTCACTATGATAACTCTGCTGCTATTGATATATCAAAGAATCTAGTATTTCATTCTAAGACAAAGCACATATCTATCAAGTATAACTTTTTGAAGGAGAAGGTGGAAGCAAATGAAGTTAAACTGGTTTATGTGAACACTAAAGAACAAATTACAGCTATTTTCACTAAACCTTTATTGAAGGAATCATTTGAGTACATAAGAGATGGATTGGGGGTTTCTGTCCCTCCGGCAGACACTTGATTGATGCGGTTTGGCATCAGTTCGACATGCATTATCAGAGATACTATTCATTCCATCATTGATGTGGGATGCTACTGCTCAGGGGGAGTAGTCAGCTTTGAGATTCAGAGGCTTATGTTTTTGCTTTGATATTTTTGTCAGATTTTGGCATTGATGTCAAAGGGGGAGAGATAGTGATGTGAAAAATAAATTCAAAACTTTACAGAGATATTATTCAAAGAGAGAGAGATATTAATATTCAGAGCTATGTGTAGGAGATTGTTGGTTGTCTTCCAAAGGGGGAGACTTGTTTGGCATTTATTGGTACTTAGATGTTTTTCACATCTACTGTTGCCATGAATGCCAAAGGGGGAGATTGTTGGCCATTTGGTGGAATTGATTATGCGTTGCATTGATGTTTTGTCATTGTTGTCAACACTAGCTTTTTGGATGCTTCACCGACAATCTTTTGGTCCCGATAGGTTGAGTAGTTTTTGGTTAACTTGGATCTGGCATAATCCAACAGACTCTGGTATAATTTGATGATGGAATTGGCTTGTATTTGGTTAGTTGGTTTCGGACTGGTGATTGGATGTTATTCTGCTTACTTAGAAGATTGGTTTTTGGTTCCGGTGAGGGTTTCACCGACAGAGCTTTTGGTGGAGATCTTGATGCATTGCATAATTGGTGTTGGTGCAGATTCTGATGGAGTTTCAGGATGCTGTTGGTGATCTTGTTTGAGACTTGGCATTTGGAGATCATTACTGAAGCGTGTGGACCTATACTTGGTCCCGGTTGATCTAGGTTATGGACCAACATTAATGTAACATGTGGATATGACCTATTGTTGTATTTCTGGGATGACTTATGTGTTGGATATTATTTATTTGGTCTAAGGCCGACATGGTTTGTAATTATGTAATTGGTTTATTGTCTGGTGGCTTACCTAATTGTTTATGGTCGAGGGTTTATATAAACAAGTTGTAAGATCTCATTGTAGATCATCATGGTTATTGTAAGAGGTCATGGTCAAGGAATGTAATGTGTGAATAATGTAATATTATTCAGGCAGAGGAGTTGGTCGATCATTGGAGATCGAATTGGGTTTGTGTAAGAGGATTTAGTCCTTCAGTATTGAGCTTAATCGGAACTATATTCAAGCATAGGAGATGCTATCTTTTACAATTCAATACTTCTCCGGATTGTAGTCTGGATTTATATGTAGTCAGTGAGGCTCCTTTTGTGATGAGAAGTGTGCTCTAGTCTATTAGCCTTCCTGCAAGTGTAGGTCCCTTCACTGTAATTCACATACTTAATGCAGAAGTATTATCTGACTATGGGTAGGCTTCCCACCGTGGTTTTTCCCTTTACCGGGTTTTCCACATACAAATCTTGGTGTTGTATGGATGGCTTTTATTTTGTGATTATTGTTTATGCTTAATTGGATTAACTGCTATTCCAGTATTATTGTTTTGGGTTATGGTATTAAAGTTTAAATTGCTAATGCTTCCAGTAATCTGTGACAACTGATTCACCCCCCCTCTCAGTTGTCTTCTGGTTATCTGAACTGTTTAACATCATCCACACAAGGTTCTAGCACACACATTTTCAATAAATTATCGGCTATTTGTGGAGGTGGAAATCCCCAACACAGGGGTTTGACTAAGGTAAAACCCCATATAGCCACCCAATCCTTCCCTTTTCAGTTGCAGGTGTAGAAACAGGTACCCGGTGCTACTTTCAACTCAGCAAAAGGCACAAGAACCACCCAGAATCTTTAGATCTATTTGGTATAGGGGCATGGTGCCCTGGTCCTGCCTAGGATAGTGGTGTGGTGCCATGGTCCCTCTGCTTTTTAGTGATTTTTAGCACGTTGCAGCTTCAGGATCTTAGATTTGCAGTGTCTCAGTTGCAGCCTCCTGTTTGTAGAAACGGAACAGTGGCGTGGCACCCTAGTCCAAGTCAGTTTTGTTCAATTTGCAGCATCAGGTACACATCTATAATCCTCTCCCTTTTATGCTTTCAGTATCTCAGTTTCAGATCTG
Source organism: Cryptomeria japonica (assembly GCF_030272615.1). NCBI lineage: Eukaryota > Viridiplantae > Streptophyta > Pinopsida > Cupressales > Cupressaceae > Cryptomeria > Cryptomeria japonica. The sequence goes on from NC_081408.1 coordinate 421,433,524, forward strand.
CATGTTTGTACAATTCCAAGTTCATTTATGCTTCATTTTTTATTTCCTAATCTAGTTGATCATTCAAACCCTAGTTCTTCTTATCATTTGAAACAAGAAGAATAGAAACCCTAAGAGGTAATCCTTGGCTCTCTCTTTCTCACAAGAAGTAGCTAAAGTGAGCTATCTCCCTAGGCTCTTTCATATTCCCAATGTGTTGGCAAAAGTGGGATTAGGTCCTAGTCACTCGATCTTGCTTTTCTGCCTCCACAAACCTAAGGCAAACCCTTATTCCCAACATATTTTCATTTCTGTAAGCGTGCAATAAATAGGCATGTAGCTGTACTTGGGAAATCCAACAGAGTCAATAGTGACAAACAGGTGGACTTTCAACAATGAAAAATTTAGAGGACCATGGCAAATATGTTCTACATGGTCTTGAAAAATCAGACCGCACTTCTAGGAAGAGGCCCGACACATCTTCTTTTGCCAAAATCCAAGTTTTCGGCTTAATGAGATATCTATAGCTTATTGTTTATGTTAGATTGGTTCAATAGTTCATTAATTTTCCCTAATTTCACAATCAATAAAATTCAACTTAAGAAAGAGGTGAAATCACAATCAACTAATTGAATCCAATCAGAATCTCAGTCTCTTTCCCACAATGATTGAGCCTAGATCTATTGGATTCAAACCTCTTTCAATGTAATTGGATTAATTAGGCTAGTTAGTGGTTTTATTATATTAAACCCTAATTCCTATTTTTTATACATTTTAGTAACTTGATGCAATTGTAAAATATAAAGATATTCTTTAGTAATCACATTTACCATACACACTAGATCAATGAGCACTCATGAGAAATTTGTCTTTGATCTTCATAGTGATATATAATGGGCCATCAGGTGCAACAATAGTCTCACTATGATCAAAAGTAATACATAGGTCTTTTAGAGGTATAAATTTATCCACAAGATTCAGAACATTTTTAGATTCCATACCAAGGTCATCGAGAGAAAAGGCAAGAGACTCTAACTCAACAACATTAGTAGAGTGAGAAGGCAAAGGCTTGGTGAAGATCTGGAGGTTTTGATTTGGAGTAGCTACAAAATTATTTCCTTTGTCATTCACACCAACTACATATATAGTGATGCTCTACAAAAAGAGTTAGAAAATATGTTCGAAGACAACACAAACATAAGAGCAAAAAAGTTAGTGTTAACAAGAAAAAATTATTCTAAACAGGCATATCAAAAGAGATACTAAAAGCATGAGAGAATATTTAACTAAGGAAGTAAATATGACGAGGCATCTCCAAATGCCTCCTAACATGCTCTTAGCTCCTTTTCCTTTGTTCCTCTCCTCTCCAAGTTCCAAACTAGTGTAGCTCTCAACAACTTTTTGCACTATGGATGCTTATGGAGGTTTGAGATTGAAATATTTGCTCTAAATGTGAATAAAAAACTAATACTAGATGCTATGATGCTAAAATGATTTATTTTAAACCAAAGTAACAAGATATTTAGTGATTTATGTTAAATGCTCTCTAAAATTCTCTATAACTTAGATGCATACAAGTTTTCAGGATCTAGATTATGAAGAAATGAGCTCTATTTATAGGAAAAATGGAGCAATGGATGGTTGAGATTGAGTAATCTCAACAAGGGTCAAGATTGAATGATATCAAATCCATGTGAAGGCTTTTCAACCCAATCTCAAGATGACAAGTGTCAATATGAGATGGGTTGAGAGGAGAGGGAATAAGCATTAAATGCTTGACATGACCTGAGAGTTAACTTGGGAGTTAAGGTCAAGGGTTGGGTTGAGTGAATAAATTCTTTATTCAAAGAATAACACTTTTATCCAATGGATAAATTCTTGTGCAAAGGCAAAAGGGATAACCATGGTCAAAACAATAAATGCTTGAGGAGACACATGAGTGCAAGTTGAAATAACCATAAATGGTTATGTAAGAGCCATAAATGGTCATGTAAGAGCCATTAGTGGTCTTGGAAGACTTTGGAGGTTAAATTGTTGAACACACAAAGCATTTAATGCTTTTTAAAGACTTTGAAGTCTTTGAGAAGTGACTCCAAGTTACTTAGGAATGTGACAACAATTAGGGGATGGATTAGGCTAATTAGGAAGGGGTTAGAAGAATCTAGAAGGGGGTTTAGGAATGAAAGTGGATTTGGTGGGTGAGGGAAAATAGGTTTTTTATTTAAAATAAATTAATTTATTTCAATAAATATGTGCAAGTTGCATTTGTAGGAAAATGCAAGTGGGGGGGATAAATGATTTAAATAAATGTTTGATTTAATTTATTTAAAAGAGGAAAAGGGGATTAAATGAAATAAATATTATTTATTCATTTAATTGATTATGAATTTGGTTTAATGAATTAATTAAAATAAATTGAATAATTTATTTAATTAATAGGAGAATGTTTGAAGATGAATTAATTAAATATTAATTTAATTAACTGATGGCTTAGTGAATTTTTTTAATCAAATAAATATGAAATATTCATTTAATTAAAATAGACAGATTTATGTGACTACATTTGTCCTTCTTTGAGACGGTGCGGTTTATCGCATTGTTTCAAAGAAAGAGAAATAGGTGTGAAGAAATGCCCCATAAAATATTAATTTAATGGATGGTATGCCCCCTCGAGAGATGGGCCGAAAAATTTCAAAAAATCGAGCGATCTCTCGAAAAAGAATGAAAATTGGCAGGGTGATAGAAGAGAAGAATTTAGTAATACGGGTGAAAAATAGAAGAAATCGGAGATAAAATGGAGAAATAGGAGGCTCGGGAAGTTCACGGGGACCATGGCGGTGAGTGGGGGAAAGTTAGGGGTACGACAAAGGGTTTATATGGAGACAAAGGGCTGAAAACAGAGTCATTTGTTATCGCGACCATAGTGAATTCAGAGCTCTGATAGTGACATTTTGGAGGAGCAAGCAGCAGTCAGGATGCCGGTACCCATTGCAGAGCACCAATTTGAATGAGTCCGTCGATTCCAACGGCCAGAGGACTACGGACCAGCGGTATGGAAATTTGAAATTTTGAATTTTATGCATTTTTGACATGTTTTTTGCTGAGTCCAAGATGAGTCAGGACAATAGCGCTGAAACTATGTTTTGGCGCTGTTGTCTAATGAATTAGCGCTTTTATGCCGTAATGGCGCTATTGTGCTGTTGTTTGAATGCTTTTGAAAATATGAGCGTTATTGTATGCATGTTTGAGCACTATTGTGTGTTTAGCATTTTTCAGGGGTCAATTGAGCGCTTTTGATGTTAATCAACGCTATTGCGTAGGCGTTGTAGAGCTTTTGCAATTTGAGCGCTTTTGTATGGTTGATTAAGCGCTTTTGTTAGGGGATTAGCGCTATTGTCTAGAAAGTAGCACTTTTGTTTGCAAGATAGTGTTTTTGTTTAGGAAAATAGATGCCCCAGTTTGTGTGAACAAAAATCTCCCGATGCCAATGATAGATGGATGGGGATGTGAAGTGAGAGTTTTTTTGAACCATAGTAGCCCTGATGAGACTTAGGTCATTTAGGATAAATGTCTGTTGAAGTCTAGGTGTGCCATGATTGCTTACCTGTTGAGACTCGAAGATACTTGATCAAAGTATCTGTTGATAGTCTAGGTTTAAACTTAAGAAAGTTTGAAACAAAACAACTGATGATGATGGTTGATGCACGTGTGCAGGAGGATCTACGCGTCCTATAGTTGCGCAAGAGACATCCGCCTACATAGGGGCTACACGATCAGCTAACAGAGGCTGAGATTGATTGTATTGCAGCGACTGGGCTATATGATGTGATGCATATGCCCGTGATTCAGATGAATCACAGTTTGATTATAGCCTTGGCAGAGTGTTGACACAATGAGACCTACACGTTTCACTTAGCGCAGGGGGAGATGACGGTGACATTGGAGGATGTGTGGCACATCCTACATATTTCCATTCGGGGTGAGCTGGTCACATATGATAGATCATGGGGGACTCTAGTGGTGCAGAGATTCTTCGATGAGGACGTATACATTGATGACGGTTCGATAGCCTGGGAGGATATCACGGCTTTGTATGAGCCATTACCAGCAATTTTGTTTGGGATCATGGGAGGGCTACTGTGTCCGGATAGACGATCACATGGTCTGACCGTTGGGTGGGGACAAGTTATATAGCAGATGATGACAGAGGGGACCTGATTTGCCTAGGGACCGTGTGTGTTAGCGCACATGTATCAGGAGCTGCATGAGGTAGTGTACCGCGGGAGAGGCTCTTTGGCAGTGGAAGTGACGCTACTGCATATATGGGCATGGGAGCACTTACCAGTGACGTGACCAGTGAGTCTTAGATTCCAGGCAGTGGACCAGCCCTATATGTTCATGTACAGTGGTATGATGAGTCAGTCCCACCTGGGGAAGTTAAAGTGGTGGCGGTGGGCACGAGATGACATGGATGCAGTGATTTGGAGACCCTACATTGAGTGTGAGCCCTGGAAGGATGATGCAGAGGCGTTGCCATATGTATTCATGACCTGATTCCTCATTGGGCAAACATGCTATATGTAGAGAAATAGGTGCCAGGCAGAGTGATGAGACAGTTTGAATGGTAGCAGGGATTGTTGAGGGGATCAGGAGAGTATGCTAGAGTGGTCCGAGAGAGATATGCATTGGGGCCAGTACTTCTTTATGATCAGGCATTGGTGGAGTTCTGGATGCTTCAGGAGAGGCCATGGGATATATGACAGAGGGTGGTAGATGCAGGAGTATCAGAGGAGTATATGCAGTATATGGCGGCTCATCCGATTCCGCGGATATCAGATCCAACAGAGTCGATTCCTGATTTTGAGGAGGAGAGGGGATGGAGACGAAGGAGAGGAGGAGGTCGAGGACCGATGATAGGTGGAGTAGGGATGGGGGATGGTGGAGGTGGAGGAGGAGGAGGAGGAGGGGGGATGGTGGAGGTGAAGGAGGAGGAGGAGGGGATGGTGGAGGTGGCGGAGGAGGAGGAGATGGTGGAGGTGGCAGAGGAGGTGGCTTAGGTGGTCGGGTCCAGCGGAGAGGGAGAGGTGGATTGCCACTACGGATATCACAGGGACCGTTGATGCCAGTAGGAGTCAGATTAGGTGGTCGAGGAATGGAGAGCGAGATACCAATGGACAGAAGGGAGAGAGCCACTAGAGAGGGAGCTAAAGGTGAGGCACCTATGGATACAGGGGAGGGAGCGACAAGGGGTTTTGATCTGCGAGATCATATGCTAGCACATTTGCAGACTCGACTGACAGTAGCCAAGACACAGGTAGAGGATCTGGAGGCGGAGGTTGCAACGAGAGATGTGCAGCTATTTGCACGAGAGTCAAAGCTGTCTGTAGTGCTGCAAGAGAGGGATAGTGCAGTGGAGAGATTAGCGGAGCTACAAGAGAGAGTCTGGGTGGGAGTAGGAGCACAGGGTCCTACTAGGGAGGTGACGAGACAGTTTGGATGGGCACAGACTGAGATAGAGTATTGGCGGGGATTATATGAGCAGGTGGTGCCAGCTAGTCAACGAGCATTGAGTTATTCCCGGATGCGATAGACCAGGTCAGAGCGGTCTCAGAGGATGTAGAGCAGTGGGGGTGTGATGGGTCCACAACGGAGAGAGGTGTTAGGTGGTGCAGGAGCTAATGGGGGTTTGATGGGGCCTCCACAGAGAGATAGATCAGATGGTGCAGGGACTAGTGGGGGAGAAGGTGGTGATGGTGGTGCGACATTTGGTTAGAGTGGCATCTAAGAGAGCATTTTTGCATGCATGTATTTATATGATCATTTTTGGACTATGTCTTGGATGGCTCTTGGTAGTCAATTTTGTAGACTTCATTGTACTCTGATACATGAGATGATATATATGAGGAGATCCCATATTTTTGTGATGATATGCATGTTGATATGTATGGATTTTATGCTTAGATGGATACGTGTATATGTATGCATTGATGAGATGATTCCTATATGTTGTCTATATGCATGTTTGTATGATGTTGTATACTAACATATGGATGCAGGTTGATGTGTATGATTTGTTGATGTAATGCTTTATGTATGTAATGTCATGATGCTTATGTATGCATAACAAAATGATGATTTATGATGGTATAGATAGTAGTTTGTGTGTGTGTGAAAAAGTGAACATGTAGCTGCAAGCACAACACTTCAATTAAGTCATTATATGCATGGTTAGTAATCAATAATCAATAAGAAATAAACCATAACAAAGCGACTAATTACCTTCTAAAAGATGCGAGTATAAGATTGCTCTCAGATTTTTATAAGCAATACCAGTGACTAGACTACACCAAGATGAAAGATTTAATCTATATGATATTAAGCTATATGGATGCAAGATGGATGAGTAATTCAAGCAAATTCAAACAACAATGCATGAAAGCAATAATGAATGTAAAATGGATGCAAGTAATCTAAAAAAGCACAATGATTTCAATGACTCCAGAGCGAATTTAGCATGATAATAATTTCCAAGTGTTCTAAAAAATCTCTGGGGTGAATTGGAATGAGAGCTGAAGACTGAATTTATAGAGAATTACAAAAAAACTCAATTTAGGATTAATTGAAAATAATTGAGAAATCAGGTTGAGTTAACCTTGAGATAGATTCCAATTATAGTTTAATTGAAATGCATTCAAATTAGAAGTCCAAGTTGCATTGAAAAATAATAATAAATTAGTTCCATGCATATCTGATAAAAATAGATAATTCTTCAATTTAATCAAGAAAAGAGTTTTCTTAATGCAACTGAACTTCTTTTTCTGAAAAGCTTTGAGTTCCAATTTTAGAGAATAATTCAACAATTCAATTAAATTGCTTTTCTGATTTCAAGTTCTAAATTAAGAAAAAGAAATAATATCTCAAGTTTGATTTCTCTCTCAATTCAATTCATTTTTTTGACTTTTGTTTTGTTTCAATTCAACTCTTTGTAATAAATTAATTCATCTTTTGTAATAAATTAATCCTTTCGCATGATTGAATGGCAAATTTATTAATTAATTAAATATGCAAAGATATTTAATAAATTAAAATGGGATAATTGATCAAAATGATTATTCTTGAAATAATTCAATTAATTAAATAAATATTTAATTAATATTGAGTGGTTGATTTGCCATGTGATTTTTGATAATTAAAGAATTAATAATGTGCTCAAGATTGATTTAATTGCCTTTGGTTAGGACCTTGGTGATGTTGTCGAGATTAGGGGCCCATGGTTTAGATGACCAATTTTAGGGTATTACATTTGCCCCTCTTTGAATTAATGTGCGAGCAACGCATTGATTCAAAGAATGTGTGATGTCTAGGAGATGCCAGTTCTGAACTTGATTGATCACGAACTAGATAAAAAGTGAGGTGTTAGCTTGATTCGAAGTGACAAAGCTAAATGAGGTCTGATTAAAGTGATACCAATCCCGAACTTGATTGAACTGAGGAACGATAGAAAACAAAGATACCGAACTTGAACTTGATTGATCAAGAAGTGAATCTTACTGATCTAGAACTCGATTGATCTTAGATACAGTGAATGATGATAAAAATCGATCTTGAACTTGATTGATCAAGACACGATGAGCGAAGAATAAACCATCCAGCTTGATCAAGAAACGAATACTGAACACCTGCTTAGATTTAAAATGACCAAAGAAACTCTTTAAACTTTTGATTGAGTTTAAACGAATAATCAGTTTGATTTGAAGCGATGAAACTGATTAATGTTAAGAGATTAATTAAGATGAAAGACAAATATCAGCTTGATTTGAAGCAATGAAATTGATATGCCCCTAGCGATTGATTGATTAAGATGATTGAGAGATCTCAACATGATGTGAAGCAATGAAGTTGAGATGCCCCTTAGCAATAAGGATTTTTTTTTCTTTAATTGGAAAGATTTTGCTCGACTTTTGATGAAGATTTGAAAAAAATTCTTGACTTGTGAGATGTGAAGTCATAAGGTCATGAGTATGCCCCCTCGGGAGCGAAATCGAAAGATAGTGAGGGTAGTTGATTATGCGGCTTGGATCATTTGATGAGGTTACCTGATATCCGTGTGAACCACGGGATGCTCACGACATTGGTAGAATGATTTCATTCGGAGCATAATACCTTTCATTTGCCAGTTGGGGAGTTGACCATCACTCCTGAGGATGTGTACAGGATTCTTCGTATCCCTTTTGCTGGGGATAAGGTGGACTATGATACCGCATTGTTACCTGGACTGCAGGCACTGAGGAATGTATTCAGGGATCCATATATCTTGACTCGTTCTATGAGTTGGGATATACTGATGAGCAGGTACAGTGAGGAGTATCCATTGGCATGTGTCTTAGCAGGTTTTATTGGGTGCTTTTTGATGCCAGGCCGAGGGCAGCAGGGTTTCTAGAGTGGATAAGGCCGGATGCTCGAGCGATTGATAGAGTCCCCTCAGAGATTTGGCTAGGGTGTTTTCTTACTGGCCCACATGTATCGAGAGATGCATGAGATCGTTTATAGAGAGGGGCAGAGCATGGCTGCTGGGGTGTACATTAGGTGTGGGCTTGGGAGCACCTTCCCGTGTGTCGGCCGATAGTGACAGACAACAGGGAGCCAGGACAGCCAGTCATCTTTAGATATGCTGGATATATTACGAAACCCATCTGGGCAAGACAAACTTCTAGAGACGGCAGCTCGATGACTTGATAGCTATCGTATGGCGACCATATAGAGGTTTAGAGCCATGGGATGACTGGTGGGCAGTGCACAGAGATCTATTTGTCACACGCCCACAGATTGGGAGATCGCAGACTGTTGTGGAGCGATTCATCGTTTCATGAGTGATGAGGCAGTATGGCCAGCCTCAGGGGATCTCACAGGAGTTTACAACGTATGCTACGTATGCTGACGAGGAGAGGTAGGGTTGGGCACCTAGGCTATCTTATGCCTTGGCTATGCAGGAGCTGACAGGTTTACACAACCTAAGGTGGGATTACCTGGAGGATATAGCAGATGCAGGGGTATTGCCCTAGTACAGGGATTATTTGCAGCAGCATCCATTCCCTCGGTTTATGGATCCTGGAGAGCATGCTCCTCATATTGAGGATGATGCCCCCGCACCGGCACAGAGACAGACACAGAGACAGGGTCATAGGTAGGGACAGGGCCAGAGACCAGATGCTCCACGACGGACTGGTGGTGATCCTGGTGCCAACAGTAGCGGAGTGCGAGCTAACATTGGACAACAGAGGGGTGAGGGTGGATCCCTTGGGAGAGTAGGTGTGAGGTTGGGTGGGGGAGAGGAGGAGCGAGCAGCTCTGAGGCAGGTCCATCAGCGACGAGAGGAGCAAGGTGGAGCCATAGGTGGAGATGGTGGTGGAGATGGCAGCGGAGAGCCTACGAGAGAGCAGGGGGCTGACACGGGTTGGTCGATGAGAGCACGTCTTGCAGAGCTGCAGTCATAGTTGTTAGTGGCGCAGAATCAGCTGGCGGAGCGAGACCGACAGCTGGCCAGGTGAGGACTAAGCGTGATCGCTAGATTGTGGCTATGAGAGCAGAGTCTAGAGCAGAGATAGAGTCTCTATGACAGGAGGTTCTTCTCCAGAGCAGTAGGGCATCTTATTATGTAGGCGTGTATAGTGCTGTAGTTCCTGTTGCACAACAGGTGCAACCTTATTCGCAGTATATGGCCAGATCGGAGGGAGCGCGAGCACTTCGATAGGATCTCGGGCATCAGGCTCCTCCTCCTCCACCAGGCGATGAGGGAGAGGGTGCCAGCTAGATGATTCTTTTTGTAGCTCGGATATTTTTTTGTAGACACACCCATTTTTTTGTAGCCTATACGATTCTTGCTCCGATGGGAGTTTGTACATGTCATTGGACATCATTTTGTACTCTTAGATTTGAGATGATTTTTATATATACGAGATCCAATTTGACTTCATTGTACTTGTGTCAATTCGATTATGAGATGTTTCTATATGCTTTATTCTATATGTATGCATTTCTTTTTCAGCATGAATGTATGTATTACAAATTATAATGGATGTCTATGTTTTTTTTTTTTTTTTCATATGCAAATAAATGAATGAAAATAAACAGTGCAATTTTTTTTTGTTTTCTATGTAATAAGATGAATACAAAAGATTAATAATAAAATGAATGAATCTATATGAAATGTTATGTATGCAACTAAACATCTCAAAACACAAGTACTCGATCGGAGAAATAATGATAAATAGACCACTTAGCGTAAGAAATGATGATGCTTTTAGCTCTCATTTTGAAGATAAAGAGATTATTATTATCACACCAAAATCACCCTAGATTCACTAAAATTCAAAATGATATGCAAAATGCAACCTAAACCTAGTCACTGGATTTAAAATTCTTAAGATTCATCACTGAGCATAACGAACACAACAGGCAAGGTAGAGTTCCTTTCTTTTTCAATGTGCAATATTAATTATCTTGTCCGCAATGACCCTTTTTTTGTTCATATCCTTGGATAGATTTCGCAGGGACCCGAATTGCATCATAAATAAATTCCCTCAAAATAGACAAAGAAATGGCATGGACCTCCCTGTAGCATACAAATAAGCGGAGTCGACGTATGTGAGGCGATTTCACCTTAATGTGAAGGCTCTTATCACATACACCCAGCTAATTTATATGTTTCCAGATCATCAAGATCATTCCTACAAGCAGAAAACAAAGAAAATATTATGCCCCCAATCCTTGCACCTCTTAGTCAATATAGACTTCCTCGAGTTACTCAGGGGGATAATAATCGAAAACCAATATAAAAGACAACATACAAAGAAAATTTTCCATTCATAGCTCAAACTATTTAGTAATTGTTCTTCGTTATGTTGTTTTGCTTGTGAACTAAGTGATAAAAACTCTGTAGTAGTCGGGAGACAGGGGACTGACTCGGAGTGGCTGACCAGGTTTCATTGACAGAATAATGACTTGGTTGACACTGCTTAGTATATATAATGTGCTCTGTCAAGTAACCTAAGACAAGGACATTGATCTATTTCATGTCATGAGGGTTCCAACGAACAAGGATGTCACAAAAGTGACTGAAAATATGTACAAGTGAAAGCAAAAGATACTTGAAAGTGGGAAATGCCAACGTTGCGTTGATAGATGGAGCGCTTGAGTACAAGAGGTGCCTGTTTGCCAGGTTTTCACCTGTTTGGCAAAGAGTCATCATCATTTTTTTTTTACCAAGGTGCCTGTTTACCAGGTTTTCACCAAGGCATTTTCTCTTTTTACATTTTTTTTTCTTTTTTCTAATTTTTTTTGCATTTTATGATTTAAATTTTTTTTTTTTTCAAGACTTTTCCAATTTTTAGGATTTTTTTCAGGACCTTTTCAGCTATACAATTTGCTGGAGCAGAGAATGCTAAGTAAAGAATCTTTTCAGGTGGATGGTGTTAATCGGTTCTCGGAGCTGTTCTCCTTCCGATGTTGAGAGTTGATAAGCACTAGAGTTGAAGACTGCAGTAACGATATAGGGACCCAACAAGTTGGGTTCAAACTTCCCTTTGTTGTCTCGAAACTGTTGATCTTTTGGATTTTCTCTCAGAACTAGGTCACCAACTTGAAATTCTGTTTGTCTAACTTTCTTGTTATACCCTCTAGACATTCTCTTCTGATACACTTTGAGATGATCAAATGCCACTTGTCGATGCTCATCCAACAATTCAAGTTCTTGCAATCTAGATATTCTACGATCTTCATCAGTAACAAGACCTTGCAACGAAACTCTTAGAGATGGTATTTCTACTTCAATAGGTAATATTGCTTCGGACCCATACACCAAAGAGAAAGGTGTAGCCCCGGTAGGTGTTCTGATATTTGTTCTGTAAGCCCATAGTGCCAGATTGAGATGCAGATGCCAATCTTTCCTGGATTTGTTCACTGTTCTGTGCAAGATAGTCAGTAGGTTTTTGTTAGACACCTTGGCTTGTCCATTACCTTGAGGGTAATATACTGATGACCAGTGTTGCTTTATTTTGAATTTCTCACAAATTTCATCCAGGTCTTTATTCTTGAACTGTCCTCCACTATCAGTCACGATGGACGAAGGTATCCCATACCTGCAAATTATATAGTTTAGGATGAATAAGGTGACTTGTTTACCAGTTGCTTTGATGAGCAGAATCACCTCTACCCACTTGGTGAAATACTCAGTGGCCGTTATAATGAATTTATGTCCATTGGATGAAGCAGGATATATCTGACCAATGAGATCAAAGACCCATTGCTGAAAAGACCAGTGTGTAATGAATGGTATGAGATCCCTCGCCGGGGCATGTATGAGATTTCCATGAAGCTGACATTTCTCACAAGTCTTAGCAAATTTTATGGCGCCTTTTTCCATATCTGGCCAGTAGTATCTAGCCCGTAATAGTTTCCAAGCTAAAGTAAAACCATTCTAATGAGATCCACAAATACCTTCATGGACTTCCGATAATGCACGTTTTGATTCTTCAGTTTCTAGACATCTAAGGAAAGTACCGTCCAAACCTCATCTAAATAAATCGTTAGCTATGATAACATATCGCGAAGCGTTTCGAGTTAGGTTTCTTTTCTCGTTATGAGTAAGGTTTTCAGGGATAATTTGGTCATAAAGATAGGAATAGATGTGGTTGTATCGGGATGAATCATGTCCAATAATAGAACAAACTATTTGGGTCTCAGGAGAATCATAAGCAGGGTAATATAAATCTTCCACCAGGAAACCAAAGCAAAAATTGGACTCCTGTAGCTCAGGTATAGATGCCAAGGTAGCCATAGCATCTACTGCTCTATTCGCTGATCTAGGAATTTGTTGGAATGATACAAAAGCAAAATACTTCTTGAAATCATCTACCATCCTCTTGTAAGGCATCAATTTCTCATCTCGAGTCTGATATGTATCGTTGATTTGATTGATGACCAGTTGAAAATCTCCATAAATATGTAATTCAACAACCTTCCATTCAATGGCTAGTTTTATTCCATTTACCAGTGCTTCATAATTTGCAATGTTGTTTGTGCAAGGGAATAGAATCTTATAAGACTTTGGAATTGAGTACTTTTGAGGAGTAATGAATAGTATGCCAGCACTTGAACCATTTTGAGTAAAGGACCCATCAAAGAACATCTTCCAGGGTTGTTGAGTAAGATGCATTATTGATTCATCTGGGAACTCAATGTGTAGTGGTTGAGTATCCTCAAGTGGAGCTTCAGCAAGTTGATTAGCAATTACCTGTCCTTTTATGGCTTTGCGTTCCACATATTCAATGTCAAACTCTGTAAGGATCATTGCCCACTTTGCCAATCGTCCGGTGAGTGTTGCTTTATTAAGAAGATACTTGAGTGGATCAATTTTGGCCACCAACTTGACTAAATGTGCGAGCATATAGTGCCTTAGTTTCTACGATGCGAAGACTAATGCCAAGCATGCTTTTTCTATTATACTGTAGTTCATTTCATAAGACACCAATGTCCTGCTGATGTAATAAATAGCTCTTTCCTTTTTGTTGTCATCCTATTGCACCAGAAGTGCCCCCAATGATGAATCAGGTTCTGATATGTATAAGATTAATGGTTTACCTTGAATAGGTGGCATCAATATTGGTGGATTTGACAGATACTCTTTGATTTGCTGAAGATGTTGTTCACATTCTTGATCCCAATTGTATAATATGCCTTTCCTTAGTACCTTTGTAAAAGGTTGAGCTTTGTCTGCTAGTTGAGAAATAAATCTTCTAATGGATTGGAGACGTCCCTGTAGACTTCTCATTTGACTGATGTTCTTTGGAGGCGGCATTTCCATTATAGTCTGGACCTTCTCAGGATCAACCTCGATGCCCTTCTTTGAAATGATGTAGCTAAGTAGTTTACCAGATGTCACTCCGAATGCATACTTCTTTGAATTTAATCGGAGCTTGAACTTTTCCATTCTGTCAAGTATAGGACCTAACTCTTGAATATGCATTGATCTTTTCATAGTCTTCACTAAGGTGTCATCAACATAATCTTCCATATTCTTATGCATCATGTCATGAAAGATAGTTGTAACTACTCTTTGATAGGTCGCTCCTGCGTTCTTTAACCCAAATGGCATAACGTTCCAGCAAAAGGTTCCCCATGCACAGGTGAAAGCTATCTTTTCTTGATCTCCAAGAGCGATTTTAATCTGATTGTAGCTGGAGAATCTGTCCATTAGTGAGTACATCTCATACCCAGCTGTCATGTCGACTATCATATCAATATTTGGCAATGGAAAGTCATCTTTTAGACATGCTTTATTGTGATCTCTAAAATTTGTACAAACTCTGATAGATTTATCTGCCTTTGACATAGGTACTATGTTGGAAATCCATTCAGCATAATCTATCGCTCTGATAAATCCAGCTTTGAGTAGTTTCTCTAGTTCAGCTTTGACCAATAGTGCGACATGCGGGTGCATCTTACGAAGTTTTTGTTTAACTTGTTTTACTCCTGGTGTGATTGAGAGATGCTGCATAATGAGATCAGGATCCAAGCCTGGCATATCAGAGTATGTACATGCAAAATTTATTTTCTTCTCTAGGAATAGCTGAGTGAAATCCTTCAATTCCTCTACTGATAGTGATATTGAGAACCTAGAAAAGGACATCTCTCTCTACTGGTCCCACTCTGATTGGTAATGATACCAAACCTTTGGAGGTCCTCTCTTCTTCATCATAGGCTTTAATTGTTATTTTCTTGCCCGGATCAATGACATTTTCAGAGAATCCTAGTTGTGTAAGCAGATGATAAGTACAGATATTCAACCCCGTGCCTCCATCTATCAAAACACGTTTAACTCTGTGTTTGTGGATCATGGCTTCAATATGCAATGGCTGGTTATGTGGATGATTTAATGAGTTGTCATCTTCCTCAGAGAAGGTCAAATAGTGAGGTGAAGTCAGATGACCCACCATAGACTGAAACCGATCAATATCTAAATCTTTTGGAATGTTAGTAGTGAGCAATGCTTTGTGCAGAATTTCCTTGTGAGCAGATGAGATCTGTAGCAATTCAAAAATTGAAATTTGAGCAATTGTCGTTTTCAACTGTTCAGCCACACTGTATCCAGAGGATGATGAGGAGGTTAATCTTTTAAATTTGTCCAAGGTTGATTCCTTTTGTTTATTTGGCACAGCTGTCGGATTTGATGTTTCTTGAGCCAGTTTGGAAGAGCTAGCTCCTTGGAGGGTGACTTTCTTTTGAGATCTGGTCAGAGATTTTGCATATCGTGATTCATTTGGTTTATCTTGAACTATAATCACATTACAATATTCTGAGTGTGAAGGTTCAATCATGTTGATAATGTTGTCCTGGCTGGCATAAGCATAATTTACCTTGGCACCTCCTTTGGTCTTTGAGGAATCACCTTGTTCATAAGTAGGCAAAGGGTCTTTAAATGCTTTATGATCAGCATTGGTTGGGTGATTCTCAACAATAACTTTACCAGTGTCTATGAGATCCTGAATCTCATGTTTTAGCTCCATGCAATTGTTTATGTTATGACCCTTATTTCGATGGAAGTCACAGTATTCATTTTCTCTCCACCATCTTGGTTTGACATCTGGATCATATGGTATGGAGTTATCTCGTAGTGTTATCAAGTTGTTTGCCAATAGAGTTTTGAAAGTTGACTCATATGATTCTTCAAGAGGAGTAAAATCACGCTTAGGTCTGGAAAGCCACGACTTTTCTTTGAACCATTCCTTTGTTTTCTTTGGCTGATTTTCTATTGCAATTTCAGTGGCTTTAAGCGCTTGTGTACCACTAGCCAGGTTGAATATTGTTGATTTTGAGTTGGTTTTGACAGTGTCTACTACTCCATCATTAACAACATTCTTGTTGTTGTCTTTGGCAAATTTCCAATACTTGTTCTTCTCTTTAGAACTGGATCCTGTTTGTGTTTCTTTCCAAGGTGTGATATCTCCCTTTTTTATGAGCACATCTTCCATTCGAATGGCATTATCTACCATTTTGTTAAATGATGGGTGTACTTGCATTTGTACACTATATTTCAGTTTGAAGACCAAGTTATTGACAAATATATCCATTTTCTCAGAGTTTGGGATAGGTCGTGGGTACCTAGAGAACATCCTTCTCCAACGTTGGAGAAAAGTAAGAAGAGGTTCCCCTATTTTCTGTTGAGTATTACAAAGATCGATCATAGTCACAGGATGTCGAATGTTCTATGAGTATTGTTGTAAAAACAATTGGATTAGTTCTTCGAATGTTTTTATTCCTTTGGGTAGACTTGAGAACCATTACATTGCTTGACCCCCTAAACTCCTTGGGAAGAGATGCATAAGGTACGTTTGATCGTGCATGAATTCCATACAAGTAGCACTAGATTCCCTGACATGATCTTGAGGATCTGAGGTACCATCATATTTATCAAATTTTGGGATTTCCACTCGTGAAGGGAACAGAGGCATGTGTAAATTCTTGTCAAATGGGAAGGGACATATTGCTTCCAGAGAATATTGGTTTGGGGAATTGTCCTTATTCTTCAGCTCTGTGAGCTCTGTTCGCAAAGCTATTAACTGTTTGTGTACCATGAGTATAGGTGAGTCTTTCCTCTTAGTAATAAGTGTCTGAACATCATATCCAATAGGAAGTTTAGCACCTTGATTTGCTAGTTCTAAGAAATAGTCTTCCTTTTCTCAGATCATGATAGTGAATGGCTAATTCAATCAAGGACAATTGGATTATATGAATGAATCTAAACATCATGATTATGCAATGATGAAATGATATAAGAAGACTAATGTTTAATAAATGATAATGAACTATATGCATTTTAAACAACTAAAATGATATGAAATGTACGTGATGCAAATGTAACTAAATGTAATGATGACGATATAATCATGATAGATGAATACAAGGTTGTTTATACTTTGCATGATGCACTTGATGATGTATCAGAGTACTCTGTCATGATTGTATCCAAAAATGGTGCAATTTTTTTGCATAACTACTCATATTTAACTTTGTTGACACTTGCATGCAAAAACTATCTATATGAATAAAGAATGAGTAAATGGATGGACAGTATGCAACAAAATGCAATATAAACTGATGAGATGAAATGATGATCCATAGTGCTTTATTTTTCATCATCAAGCTTTAAAATGTTGTAAGAAAATACAAGCAAATTGACATAATGATTCAAGATGACCTCAGTATTCCTTACATGGATTTGATATAGCAAGTTAATACAAACAACTTGATATAATGGGTCAAGTTGACCTGAATATTGCTTGCAGAATAGACAAGGGTCATCTCCGTTTATGCATGACTTGGATCATCCTCCTTGATCTTGGGCTGATCCTATCCTGAGACAAGTTCATACCTTAATAAGAGACAAAAACCTTTATCCAAATTGGATGAGGTAGGAGGAACCAAAGAAGGAGCATTTGTTTTTGCAAACAAACAGTATATACATAAAGAATAAAGAATATGGATCCTTGGTAATGGTTCATGCTCATATGGTCGAGGTATACATTGTAGTAAGCAAGCCGTAGTGATCTATGACTGCATTTTGCATAAGATCATGTAGCTTAGTGAACTTCCCATGTAGACACCATTAGGACATGCCCCAAAACTTCATCGAAATAATTCATAGAAGATACACAAACAATGCTGTAAGATCCTGATATAGATAACCCACAAATCAGCCAAGTATTTGATAGCTTAACACAGAATTTTCTTGTCAAAGAAAACATCATTTTTTCTTTGTTTTGGTAAGGAAGGATGCATCCTTGTTGAAGACAGTTTGAGTGTTGATGTTGATTGTTTGGTTGATTTTGAGAAGTGATTATCGTGTGAGTATTTTGCAATGCTTTGTTTGGTATCTGCTTGGATGAGTATGTACAATGTGTTACCACATTTTTGTTTGATTTTTGATGTTTTCTGATGTTTTTGGATTTTGTGAGACATTTTTGAATGTTTTTGGTATTTTGTTTTGAATGTTTTCCAATGTTTTTGGATTTTGATGATTGTTTTGAATGTTTTTGGATATTGTGAGATAGTTTTGAATGAAGAATGCCATGAATCAAAAAACATTGTAGTATCCACTTCCATCAAACTAGATTAAGGGTTTTGCCCCCAGTTTAGACATGACTATGAAAAAGCAAAATGCCAGACACATGAAGTACTATTTTGATTGCAGATCAATAACAAGCCATGGTTTCGGTAGATGGATGAGTGGATGAAATGAATGTGATCGCAACAAGTCTAAAAGACAATGGAGCCATAGCCACTACGAGTGGCACCTGTTTGCCAGGTTTTCACCATCGCACTTACCCAAGGTGCCATCGGAGTGGTTGTTCACCATTTGGATGCATGATTTTTCTTTACTATTTTGATGTTTTATATGTTTCTTCAGGACCTTTATCTGGATGTTTTTGGTATTTTTGTCTAGTATGTATGGGAGCCTAATGCTCTGTGTAGTTCATGTATAAAACTGTCTGAGGTGCATGCTGTTGATCGGATCTGCTAGTGGTTCTCCTTCTGAAGTAGCCAACTGATATGCCCCGGACCCAAATACAACAGTGATAACATATGGACCCAACCAATTTGATTCAAACTTTCCTTGATGTTCTCGGTTGGGTTGGTTACAAGGATTCTCTTGTAAAACAAGATCACCTAATTCAAATGTACGAGGTCTAACTCAATGATTATAGCTTCTGCTCATGCGCTGCTGATAGGCCTTGAGGTGATTGTATGCAGCTTGTCACTTCTCATCAAGTAGCTCTAAGTCTTGGAGATGGGATACTCTGTATGATTCATCATCTATGAGATTGTTTAAGGAAACTCGTAGTGATGGTATCTCGACCTCAATAGGTAAAATAGCTTCTGCACCATAGACTAATGAGTGGGGAGTTGCGCCTGTAGGGGTTCGAATGCTAGTTTGATATGCCCATAGTGCTGGATTCAATTGAACATGCCAATCCCGACCGACATCATTGACTGTCTTCTTTAGGATCCTCAATATGTTCTTATTTGATGCTTCGACTTGACCATTGCCTTGTGGGTAATAGGGAGTGGAAAAGTGATGTTGGATATGAAATTTCTCACAAAGTTCACGTACATCTTGATTTTTGAAAGGAAGACTGTTATATGTGATGATAGACATGGGTACACCATACCGGTAGATGATGTAATTGAGGATGAATGAGGCGATCTGCTTGTCGGTGACTTGGGTAAGTGAAACAGCTTCGATCCACTTTGTGAAGTATTCAGTGGTGATAATAATGAATTTGTGGCCGTTGGATGAAGATGGATGAATTTTACCCACAAGGTCAAGGCCCCATTGACAAAAAGGCCATGGTGTTGTGATTGGTTGCAATTCTTGTGCCAGTGCATGTATCAGGTCTCCATGAACTTGGCATTTCTTTCACTTTCTGACAAAGTAGTAGGAGTCTTTTTCCATGGATGGCCAATAGTATCCAGTGCGCAGGAGTTTCTTGGCGAGTGACAGACCGCCTGCATGAGTTCCACAAATTCCTTCATGTACCTCTTCCAAGGCCTTTGTTATCTCATCCTGTTCCAGACATCGAAGGAGAGTACCATCAAGACTGTGTCGGTATAGGGTTTCAACAATAATGGTATATCGAGCGGTTTGGCGAATGAAGGTTTTACGTTGGTTATTCAATTGGTTAGGAGGAAGTGTGTGATCATGGAGATAAGTGTAAAAATCACCATACCAGGGGGATTCAGAACCAACAAGGTGACATATCATCTCGGATTTGGGGATATCATAAGTGGGAATCCAAAGCTATTCAACCAAGAACTCGTAGCATGTTGAATTCTGTAGAAGATCTAAGAGAGATGCAATGGTAGCCATAGCATTGACAACACGATTCTGATCTCTTGGTATCTGCTCAAAGGTGATAGTAGTAAATGATGCCTTTAATTTGTCTACCATTTGTTTGTATGGCATGAGTTTGTCATCTTTAGTCTGATATTCATCAGTTGCTTGTCGAATGACCAGTTGGGAGTCGCCATATACTTGTAGTTCTTGTAACTTCCATTGTATGGCTAGCCTGAGTCTTGTGATCAAGGCCTCATACTCTACTATGTTGTTGGTGCATGGAAATGTGAGCATGTAAGACTTCGAGATGTTGTCACCTTGAGGTGTGATAAACAAAATGCCTGCCCCCGAGCCATGCCTAGTGTATGAACCATCAAAGTATAGTTTCCATGGTTGTGCTGTAGTGATCATGAATATCTCTTCATCTGAAAAATTGGAAATGAGGATGATCGGCTATGAGTGGCGCATCAACCAATTGATCTACAATAACTTGTCCTTTGATAGCTTTACTGTCCACATACTCAATGTCAAATTCACTTAGAATCATCACCCATTTGGCCAAGCGGTGTGTCAATGCTGCTTTACTGAGTAAGTATTTTAGTGGATCAATCTTTGCAATGAGCTGTACTTTATGTGTCAATAGATAGTGTCTCAGTTTAGTGGCTGGAAAGATTACTGCTAGGCAAGCTCACTCAATAGGTGTGTAGTTGAGTTCATAGCCAACCAGTGTGCGAGAGATGTAGTAAACAACACACTCTTTCCCTTCTGCATTATGTTGTGCCAGTAGTACCCCCAATGCTATATTAGTTGCTGAAATATAGAGTAACAGAGGTTTGCTCGGATCTAGTGGGATCAGCAATGGTGTATTCATGAGATAGTCTTTAAGCATCTAAAATGCTTGCTGGCATCTAGCATCCCACTGAAAGTGGATGATCTTGTGTAGCAGTTGTGTGAATGGGTGACATTTATCTGCCAACTGTGCAATGAATCTTCAGATGGATTGAAGCCACCCTTGTAATGTCCTGAGCTAACTGATGTTCTTTGGAGGTGGCATGTCCATGATTGCTTTGACCTTTGCTGGATCGACCTCAATGCCTTTGCTTGAGACAATGTATCCTAGAAGTTTCCCTAAGGTTACTCCAAAGACACATTTCTTTGGGTTGAGTCGAACATGATATTGTTCTAGTCTATCAAAGATTTTATCTAATATTTCCAGATGCCCTTCTTTGGTAAGTGATTTTGCTAGTAAGTCATCAACACAATCTTCCATTATAGTATGCATCATGTCATGGAAGATGGTGGTCATTGCTCGTTGATAGGTTGCTCCTGCATTCTTTAGACCGAAAGGCATTACATTCCAATAGTATGTTCCCCATGGACATGTGAAGGCCATCTTATGTTGATCCTCTGGTGCGATCTTTATCTGATTGTATCCTGAAAAGCCATCCATGGGAGAAAGCATGGCATGTCCTGCTGTTAGGTCCACTATTATGTCGATGTTTGCTAGGGGGAAGTTATCTTTAGGACATGCTTTGTTCAAATCTCTGAAGTCAGTACAAATATAGAAGCCCCCATTTGGTTTGCCAATGGGCACAATGTTGGATATCCAATCTGCATAATCAATTGGTCTAATAAAACCAACATCTAGGAGTTTCTTAAGTTCTTCTTTGACTAGTACGACAATTTGAGGATGCATCTTGCGAAGCTTCTGCTTGACAGGTTTGGCTCCTTCTGCTACGGTGAGGTGATGCATGACTAAATCAGGATCAAGCCCGGGCATGTCGGCATATGACCATGCAAAGTTGATCTGACGTTTTTGAAAGAACTCTACAAATTTAGGTTGTTCCTCTGGAGTTAGAAGAGATGCCAGATGTATGTGGTGGGGAGTTTTAGGAGTCCCCACATTGTATTTTTTTGTTTCCTCGATGAGAATCGTTGATCATTCCCGTTGTGTACTAGCAGGGAGAATGTCAAACCTTTCATCCTCAGGCGCCTCAGAGAGGTTTTCACCATTGGATACGCTCTTTCTTTTTACTTTTGTTGGATCAAACAGTGCCACGGTGTGGTTTTCACTGGAAGATCCATGTTTTATCGTTATATTTTTGCAGCTGAAAGGTTTGGCATCCACCTCGAAGTATATTGCGCTATTAAGTTCAATGGTGAATCTAGCTTTGTGATCCCCGCTTGGTATGTTATCCCGTAGTTCCAAAAAGTCAATGATCGCCTCATCGTTTTGGAAATGGTCAAGACATGGGGGATTAGGCTGGTTCCATTCGATGAGTTCAGGATGGATAATGGGCATTAATTCATCAATTAGGTTAAGTTCGTTAGATGTGTCAGTGAGGGTTAAGACATTGTGGTGAAGGTCGTTGATGGTACTCTCCCTGTCAGAATCAGGTGTAGGATGTGACGTAGGGTCTGTGGAAGAAGTTTCTAGCTCAGGAACCCAAGAGGTCTTTATCTGTGCTTCTCCATAAACAGGGATGTCTTTGCGGGGTGGAGGTAGTGATGTGTCTTCCTCATCTGAATTATTAAGCTGGATAGAATCAAATTCCCATTCATGTGAGTTGGTCTCTGAGTCACTTTCCAGTATCTGATTACTATACCATACTGGGATGTCCTTTGAGTTAAACACTGCAGGTGTGATCGGTCGATGTACCTTTGTAGATGAAATGATTGGTGCTGCAGGAAGGATGATGGGGATCAACGAATTTGATACGGGGAGTATCGGTAGTGTTGACTCTGCTGCTTCTGCTGGAACTGCTGGTGTCGTAGATACTGTTGTGGGTTCGATACAGTTGCTGCTGCTAATGGTGTT
This sequence comes from Cryptomeria japonica, assembly GCF_030272615.1. NCBI lineage: Eukaryota > Viridiplantae > Streptophyta > Pinopsida > Cupressales > Cupressaceae > Cryptomeria > Cryptomeria japonica. The sequence goes on from NC_081408.1 coordinate 421,456,212, forward strand.
ATTGATGTTATTGTTGCTACTGATGGGATCACTGGTTTGATTGGTGGGATGATGGGTATTGTAGGTAGTTGTGGTGGGATTTTTAGCCGCACTGGGGCAGTTGCAATGGTTTTTGATGCTGCTTTTATAATAAAAGGTGTCCTCTTTGCAATAGGCTGATATAGTGGTTTACTGGGTTTTCCTTTAAATATTAGCTTAGGAAGGATCTCCTTTAGAAAGCCTAGGCTTGTATTATCCTTGGGCTTTAATTCCGGCTGCAGTAGTTCATGTCGTCCTTGTTTGCAAGGTCCCAAAGCACTCTGACCATCATAACCCATTCTTTGCATAATGAGATGGCCTTTGCCATACTGATCCGTGGGAAGCTTAGCTTGTGGAATATCTGCAGTGAAGGGATCTTTATAGATCCATTCTGCTAAGTCCTCATCTCTGGTTTCTTCTTCTTGATTCTTTCCAAGGATGAAAGGCATCAAAGTACATGCTGGCTTGATCAGTGGTGTTTGAAGTAACCGTTGAGGTTTACCATGCGTTCTAGGAGAAATAGGCATTTGTCCCACACAAAAGAGTTGACTCAAATTGTATTCTCCCGGACCTTCCTCTGCTACTTTTATCTTGAGCTTTTCTTGCTTAGGTATAGTGGTGTTTGAACTGGCAAGAGAGGCAAGACTTACATATGAGGTGGAGGAGATGGCTTCTCTATTGTTGGGAACGATAATCTCTGGTTGATGACTTATATTATGACAATATGCAAAGGGGTTTGCATCACCCAGGATTGTGATCTCTACACCGTTATGTGGGAACTTGATACACTGATGGTAGGTGGATGGAACAACTTGCGTGGCGTGTATCCAAGGTCTTCCTAACAATAAATTGTATGGCAGAGGAAGGTCTAGAACCTGACAGATGATGTGTTTCACCACAGGGCCCACTCGGATTGGTAGTACAACAACTCCTTTACATGAATGGTATGCATCATCATAAGCTTTGATTGTGATCTTCTTGCGAGGATCCACTGATTCAATTGCATATCCCAAAGCAGTGACTAATTGTAGAGTACAGATATTCAGGCCCGCTCCATTGTCGATCAATACTCGCTTGATCCTATGTTGGTTGATAAACCCTTCAATGTGTAGTGAGGCGTTATGAGGTTGCTGGAAGGATGTGTTGGCACTTTCAGAGAAAGTGAGACGAGGTGATGACCTTAGATTTCCAACCATGGCTTGGAACTGATCTGTATTTAGGTTTGTAGGGACTGACGCCTCTTGGAGAGCTTGATCCAAGATTGTTTTATGAGATGGAGATAGGCGCAATAGCTCTAAGATAGATATCAGTGCAGGCATTTTGTCTAACTGTTCCACAAGGTTATACTACTTTGGGATAGATGGGGTGCCTTGTGGAGCTTCTTTTATAGTAATCTTGTTGCGACGTGTAACAACATTGCCAGTGGAGCTGGGATTCTTGATGGTTATAGTTGCAATTTGTTCACTACCATCGTATAGGTGATTCACAGTATAATTATACGCGGCTTGCGTATAATTGGTGGTATCTGTGTTTCTCCCTGAAGTAGAAGGACCCCTTTGATCTTGTGATGGAATTGGATTTTTAAACATAAGATGATCATTATTTGTTGTCTTTGGGTCATGTCCTTCGATTTTGATTTCACCTCGGTCAATAAGATCTTGAATAAGATCTTTCAATCTGTGACAATTTCTTGTCTTATGTCCTCTCCCTTGATGGAAATCACAATGTTCAGTATCCCTCCACCATGAAGGTTTGACTTGAGGTTCATAATTTAATGTTTTGGGTAGGGCTACCAGATTTTGAGAAACCAGTTGTCGTAATATTGTTTCGATGGGTTCCCCTACGGGAGTGTATGTTCACTTTGGTTTTTATTGACGCAGTCTCGGTTCATCCTGAGATGTGATGCGGCCTTGATTTGGAGGAGCAACAGTGTTAATCTGAGGTGGGGGATTCTATCCTGCAAATCAAACTATAGGTTGTGCACTTTTGATAGTTCTTGCATCCACAACCCCGTTGTTGACGATATTTTTGTTTTTGTTCCAAAAGCTTGGTTTGTCACTATTGAAGCGCGGGCGAGGGCCATCCTTTGGTTCATTATAGATTTTGATAAGTCCTTTCTTGATGAGAGCCCGCTCACATTTTAAGCCTTTGGTGATCATGTCCTTGAAAGAGTCTGTGTTTTTGACATCCAGGTGAAATTCCATTTCTTTGTTTAAGTTGGAAATAAATATTTCCACTAGTTCTTGTTCAGGTAACTGAAGAGAATGTCTGCTAGACATTTGAAGCCATCATTGCAGGAATATTGAGAATAGTTCACCTGGTTTTTGTTTAGTGTTACACAGATCAGCCATTAGGTATGTATCTTCATATACCACTTCGAGGCAAGCTGAATGGAATTCTCTGACATGATCGCGAGGATCTCCTTTTCCTCTATACTTTTCAAAATTGGGTGTTTCGAACCCTCGTGGAAAAGGTGGCATATAAAGATTCCTATCAAAGGGATAGGGACAAATGTCATTGAGTGAAAATTGATTAGTCTTTACGCCACTATGAAGTTGTTGGGCGAGATTTTCAACTTGTTGCCGCAACATCTCTATGTCATTTGGAGGAGGAGGAGGTGGTGGTGGGTTACCTTGAGGAATGTTATACCTGATGCGATCTCTTCCTCTTTCTTCCTTTTTGCGACTTTGTCATTCTGATGCTTGTCTTAGTTGTGCAAGATCAAAGTTAGAGGGGAGTTTGGCTCCTTCTTGAGCAAGCTTTAAAAAGTGAGCATCCGCATTGCTCCTGAGTATTTCGTCAAAAAGTCTGTTACAGAGGGGGTTGTGTTGTGCCCTCTCTATTGTTGCAGGAGTAGGAGTACTTGGGTTTTCGTCATTCGCATATCCTCCAAGTGCTTCTTGAAATTCATTGATATTTTCCTCCTCTTCTTCTTCAATTTCTATTTCTTGTTGCCTTGACTATGATCGGGTATGAGCCATTTTGTTTATAAGTTTTTGTTGAAGTTGGGTGAAAATGATGATGAGTTGTTGATGAAATGAAAGATTGATGTTTGGTGTGTCATGCTGCATATGGATCTCTAGCACTTTAAAGGTGGATGTTACCAAACTTTTCTTCTTGAATTGCTTGTTGATTTTGATAAGGTTTGATGTGATCAGGTTTAGAGAAATCTGGGATGTGTTACAGACTTAACCACCTACTAATGAGAGGATTCACTCATAAAATAGTTTTAATATGCGTAGATATGTCTGTTAGGATGAGCTTATCCTAGATGTAGAAACAATCTAAAAAGTGATTTGTGTTTGATTTAAGCAATATCCAAAAGAGAACTTAGGACAAGAACCTCTTAATGTTTTGAGAGTTGAAAATGAAGTGATGAGGTGAAGGTGAGAAATGGAGGGAATGCTTAACTTCAATAAAATCTTTGTGTCACAAATGAAACAAATTCTACCTCTTCTCTTTCGAGCGTTGGTGGCATTTCTTGAGTTACGTTGTATGTGATACAAGTGTCTGGGAAGAAGTTGGGATTGATCTTACCTCCTTGGTTTTTGTGATAACTCAAAGCTCTATATTGCATAAAATCTCTGCGGTTTAATGACTCTTGATCAAATTCGTTTGATTTCCCTTGAAGATAAAGACGCATGTGACATAGAAAAGCTCTATGAGAGACAAAGATTTGTCTATTTAGATAGAAGAATTTCCTCCTTTTGATCAAAGCCTTTGAGCTCAATGGTCTTTTTTTCAAGTTGATGTGTTGATGAAGATTCTTCTTTCTCAAGATGTGAAGAATGGTCATATAGTTTGATATTCTTCTCTTTGTTTTTGATCTTTTGGTTGTTTTTTGAAAAATGTTTGGTTGGATGAATGCTTGTTCTGATTTTTGGATTTTATGATGTTTCTTTGACAAGAAAACAAAGCAAGCACACAAACACAAGAATGTTGCCTCAAAAGGCACAAATAGGTGTGGGTCTAGATCAACCCAATCTTTGGACTTTTTATGACCCTTTCCTTTAAGTGTATTTTAGGTGTTTTTCTTTCCAAAGCTTGAAGTCGTCTCAATTTGTACTTGGTCTTGACTAAAATGAAAATATTTCAAACACTTTGTATCCCTAAGGTCAAATGGCCAGTTGCGATAAATTCAGCCCACATCTTGATATTTCTTTGACTTTGGTACTACATACCTTATGAATCCTGCTGTGGCAGGTAAGGATGTGATATACTAAGTCTTGCACGAGCATAACAAATAGATGATCCCTATGATGGGGGAGTCACCACTTTCATCAAGCCATAAGTGACTTTTCAAAAAGCTATGTTTCTACTCAAGGAAATATGTATGGTGAGTATCTTGGGAGCAAAACCATCTATGCTCTTGCACTGAATTATATCACAAATATCCTCGATCAATAGAATGGGTGGGCTACTACTTAAAGGTGTTTAGTCATTTTCGATGTCTTTGGACATAAGTTCATTCTGTAGTGACTCACTTAAGAGCCTTGTAACTTGTGGTGGGGCCCATTTTCTCTTTCGGCAAGTTACATTGTAGGAATAACTATACCCAAGGCTACAAATTTCGCTCTCAACTGATTTCTATAGTGGCTCGAAGGATTTACCGTGCGAGGTCGTTCCCAAGAGTAACGATCCCTTGGCAGGCCTCTCTTAAAAAGATAAAAATTTGAGTGTTACTAACACTTTTCTCTTGCACCTAGGACCACGAAAGCCAAGGGAGAGGATAGTGTGTATTAGAAGTAGGACCACTCGATAAAATTTGCACAAGTGTGCCAATCACGAAAAGCACTTGTTCTTTTTAACTGATTTTCATTGCAATGTGATCTAACTATTTGGAGATGTTGCTCCAACAATCATGGTGTTCTTTTTAACTTTCAAAGGCAAAATGTGTTTGTAAACTAGGAACTTGAAAATCCTGGTCAACTGAATTGAAAAACACGTTTTTGCTTGAAGTAAAATCGTTTTGAAGGGTAAGACAAATTGATTGTGAATTTTTTTATTTGCACCAAAATGGAAGTGTTGATTGTGAATTTTTAGTTTGATGCAAGAAATAAATTTTCCTTGTTGATTTTATGCACCAAAAGAAAATTGAGCCTAACTTGCAAGAAAACAAAGGTTGCTTTTGTGAATTTTATAGCACCAAAAGGAAGTGATCCTAACTTGCAAGGAAATGAAAATTTGTTTTTGTTCAATTTTAGAGCACCAAAAACAAATTTGTCCTAACTTGCCAGAAATGAAAAATTGTTTTTGTTCAATTTTATAGCACCAAAAACAAATTTTTACTTTTTAACGAAGTTAGTTTAGACCTGCACAAGGAACAAATAGTTAGTAAAATCCAAATCTAGGGGGGGCTTCCACAAGCCTAAGAAAAATAACTTTTTCGGTTACAAGGTCATTTTTACAACGTTCTGTTACAATAGCGCCATTCTGTGTGCAAATAGAAGCGCTATTTAACATGAACGTGCTAATACAAAGACAAAAGCGCTAAAAGGAAAATCCTGACAACAAAGACAAAAGCGCCAGAACAAGCTCAAAAGCGCTTTTTAAGCTACAAAAGCGCTAAACAAAGGTCAATAGTGCCAAACTTGAGACAATAGTGCTATTGTAAAAACAATAGCACTAGAATATCAAGTTGCAATAGCGCTACACCGCGATCAAAAGTGCTAAAGCACGACCTGTGTGTCAAGTTCAACATTCAACATGTTAGTTGGTTTTTAAATTTTTTTTTTTTGGGTGCTTGGATTCACATCGGGTTCACCAAATGATGCTCTGCAAAAAGAGTTAGAAAATCTGTTTGAAGACAACACAAACATAAGAGCAAAAACATTAGTGTTAGCAAGAAAAAATTATTCTAAATAGGCATATCAAAAGAGATACTAAAAGCATGACAGAATATTTAACTAAGGAAGTAAATATGATGAGGCATCTCCAAATGCCTCCTAACATGCTCTTAGCTCCTTCTCCTTTGTTCCTCTCCTCTCCAAGTTCCAAACTAGTGTAGCTCTCAACAACTTTTTGCACTATGGATGCTTATGGAGGTTTGAGATTGAAGTATTTGCTCTAAATGTGAATAAAAAGCTAATACTAGATGTTATGATGCTAAAATGATTTATTTTAAACCAAAGTGACAAGATATTTAGTGATTTATGCTAAATGCTCTCTAAAATTCTCTATAACTTAGATGCATACAAGTTTTCAGGATCTAGATTATGAAGAAATGGGCTCTATTTATAGGAAAAATGGAGCAATGGATGGTTGAGATTGAGTAATCTCAATAAGGGTCAGGATTGACAGATATCAAATCCATGTGAAGGCTTTTCAACCCAATCTCAGGATGACAAGTGTCAATATGAGATGGGTTGAGAGGAGAGGGAATAAGCATTAAATACTTGACATGACCTGATAGTTAACTTGGGAGTTAAGGTCAAGGGTTGGGTTGACCGAATAAATTCTTTATTCAAAGAATAAAGCTTTTATCCAATGGATAAATTCTTGTGCAAAAGCAAAAGGGATAACCATGGTCAAAGCAATAAATGCTTGAGGAGACACATGAGTGCAAGTTGAAATAACCATAAATGGTCATGTAAGAGTCATTAGTGGTCTTGGAAGACTTTGGAGGTTAAATTGTTGAACACACAAAGCATTTAATGCTTTTTAAAGACTTTGAAGTCTTTGAGAAGTGACTCCAAGTTGCTTAGGAATGTGACAATAATTAGGGGATGGATTAGGCTAATTAGGAAGGGGTTAGAAGAATCTAGAAGGGGGTTTAGGAATGCAAGTGGATTTGGTGGGTGAGAGAAAATAAGATTTTTATTTAAAATAAATTAATTTATTTCAATAAATGTGTGCAAGTTGCATTTGTAGGAAAATGCAAGTGGGGGGATAAATGATTTAAATAAATGTTTGATTTAATTTATTTAAAAGAGGAAAAGGGGATTAAATGAAATAAATATGATTTATTCATTTAATTGATTGTGAATTTGGTTTAATGAATTAATTAAAATAAATTGAATAATTTATTTAATTAATAGGAGAATGTTTGAAGATGAATTAAATAAATATTAATTTAATTAACTGATAGCTTAGTGATTTTTTTAATCAAATAAATATGAAATATTCATTTAATTAAAACAGATAGATTTATGTGACTACATATAGTATTATCATCAACGAAGTCTTGAATGTTACACCTCAATGTATAACATTTCTCAGTATCATGGGCAGGTTGATGGTGATATTGACAAAAGGTTTTGGGATCATGATAGGGTGGAAATGGTTTATAAGTGTCAATTATCTTGATGGGAGGAAGTTTCAACACATTAGTATATATCAACGTTGACATTATACTCTGCAAAGACTTAGAAAGAGGAGTTAATTCTTTTCTAAAGTATTTGGATAGAGGGACCACACCTGATGTCGTGACTGCCACTTGAGTGTTGACGTTTTTGTTTATCTTGATGTAACCTTTGTTTGGTTTAAACTTCACAAATGATTGTTGAACACCCTCATTCTTATCAACTAGAGTCATTGAAGGAGATGATTCAAATTGACTCGCTTGAAGCTGATAATTATGAAGCACTACATATAAGTACGTAAAGGAAGTAAACTCACAAAATAAATTTTTATCTCTAATGTCTTTTTGTAAATTAGCAATAAAAATTCTTTGAAAATAATGACTAGGCACTTGATAAGCAATTTGAGAATGTAAATGGTTATATCTATCAATAAAATCAGTCACTTTTTCTTTAACTCCTTGGTCACAATGAATCAAATCAGTCAAAGTAATTTTACCGACCAATATTATTTTGAAATTGTTGAATGAAAGCATTAGCCAATTGGTGAAATGAAGTAATAAAATAAGGAGACAAATTAAAATACCATTGCAAAGCTTTATCCATAAAGGTTCTAGTAAACAATTTAGCCTTTAATCTTTGGTCATGAGCAAAATTACTACACAATGTTTGAAATGTCTTCACGAGTCAAGGGGTCACCTTTTCCATTATAAAACTCTAATTAAGGGACCTCCATATGTTTAGGGGGAACCTCATGAACAATGTCATCAGATAATGGGCTTGCTACATCAAATGTAGAAACATTGAACTTGGATTGAGTAATGGAACCCAATTGTTGTTGTAGGGATGTAACTGTTTGGGCTAGGTTATTGATGGTTGCTTTGATGGATGGATTAAAATTGGACACGTTGGATTGTGATGGAGGAGTAACATTATTATATGTAGGTGGAGGTTGAGAATAAGGAGGTGGAAAATTGTGGTATGTGGGTATGGGACATGATTGGGATACAAATGGAAGACACACAAAAGGAGGTATGTAAGAATATTGATTAATGGGATTTCCCCCATGACTAACATTTGTAGGATTAGCATTTTGTGTGGAAGTAGCCGTGATAGAAGAAGTAAATGTAGGCATACTAGGCAAGGATGTACGCATAGGAATTGAATGATTGCCTTGACTAGTGGGTTGAGAGTAACCAAGGACTTTGACACAACTTTTGATTGGCTTGATATTGGTGCCAACAATATGAGCAATGCCATTCAACATATAAACACCAATTTTATCACCTTGCACCATTATTTTTAATCCTTCAAGCAAAGGGATTGCCTCACTTTTTGGGTATTGTTGACTCATCCATTGTTGAAGATTTTTAAATTTGTTGTCAGTCTTCTCCAATTGGTCAATAGTAACCCTAGTTAGTGATTCATTCACATCATGATAATTATGAGGAGAATGCGGATAAATGATGTCATTTGTTGGATTAGAGAAAGCACCAATATTCTCATAAAACAAGTGATCTAATTGAGTCTCCATATCCTTAGTGGTTAAACCTTGGGAAGCCCAAGTCTATAACTTCTCATGGGAATATTATATGTAAGACTAATTGTAACAAAACTCATGCATAAAGGAGGGAAATTTGAATGCAAAAACTGAAAACTATGATTAAGCAAACACAAATTGTTGTAACAATGTTTGATTAACCAATTAATTAAGCAATCCAAATTGTGATTTTGAACAATAAATGTTTTTAACTCATAACATAACATGTCATAATAATCAGATCTGAAAATATACTTGAACAATTATGCAACCCACAATTTAATTTTAGAATAATAAATTAGGGTTTTTTATGATTTTAACCTCTAAATCTATAAAATTCAATTGAAAAGAACAATTATGAGTGAAAATTGAATTTTAAAATGCATACAAAATCAAATTTGAGACAATAAATCAGAATTAGGCATGTAAGATGTCACATACACCAAAGTGTAATATATGTAAAATTGGGAATTACGGTTTCACTAAGTAAGGCCACTAAACAACCCAATAATAACCATTACATTGAAAGAGGGTTGAACCCAATAGATTTAGGGTCAATCCCAATGGAGAAAGGTCGAAGATTCTGATTGGATTTAAGTAGTTAGAGTTAATTATCCTCTTTATTAGTTGAATTTGTAATGAAATTATTAAATTAGGGCAAGACTATGAATTATTGAAGTATTATGACAGAAACAGTAAGCTACAGATGTCCCACAGAGTCACTAATTGAGATCTGGGAAAAAGATGTTTAGAACATGTTCTTAGAAGTTTGGCTTGATTTTTTCAGGACTAGGTAGCATATATCTACCTTGGTCCTTTGAATTTTCAGCCGTCAAAAGCTGAACCTATTCGTCACTGTCGTCGAATTCCCCGAGTAAAACTCCTGCACTTGTTTTCTTAATGAAGTTTTGTTTGACCCTTGCAGAGGTTTTAGGTTTCATGTAAGATGTCTTCATAAACATTGATCATGGATGCCACCTTCAATACTTGAATTTGAGCTTACTTTTTCTCTAATGCTCGATAAATGACTGATTGCTTGCTCACTTGAACTAATTTTGTTAATGTAATTGAAATCTTGATTTCGATTAGGTAACATTTCAAATGAGAGGGGTAGACCTCCTTTTATACTTGTGTACCTAAAGAATCAATTTAAATTTTTGAAACAAGCTGACACGGGATCCAAATTCTCGCTCATTTGTGATGACCATTGTGAGGCCCCATTTTAGGGTGCTGATTAAGAAGACTACAACATGGTATGTCCTGGGCTTGAAAATTAGGACTCATGGGGGGTGAGACTGGGTAAATGATGAAAATGTAGGTTTGGAATGGGGCATGAGCAAAATGAGTATTGCAATCAGGTATCGAATGTCGAAATGCCAAAGTGAGGCCTAGGTGAGGATAAAATTGTAAACAAGTACAATTTAGGATGCTACACCAACATGATGGAATGACAATGAATTTTGTAAACATCATAGAAACAAAGGGCACAAGGCTAGCAATTGTCATAAGCTTGAGAATCTTATTTAAGATCTTATTGAGAATGGTGCAATTGAGGTTGAGGGTCACTCTTGCAATGAAGAACATGTGATATTTAAGGATCCTTTCCCAAAATATGATAAAGAAAAATATCCTAAGACTAATTCTGATACCAATACCAATTATGCCAATTTTTCTTTTGAATATATAGTTGACCACATTTTTTAGATGGATCATCATGTGTCTACCATAACTATCAAGGACAAAATCCCTAATTGCAATGTAACAACCCATCGAGGTAAAGTCACTCTACAAGGAACTACATCCAAACCCTCTTCATCCTCCAACCAATATGAACTTGTTGAGAAACTTGGAAAAACACCAATCCTTGAGCTTTTGTGCATATCCCCTTCACATAAGGCTATCCTTGATAAAACCTTGCAAGAAACCTCTATACTTACCAACCTAAACGTGGATTAGTTTTAAGCCATGGTGGGAAATTTATCTTCACCTCATCATCTTACATTCATTGAGAAAGATGTCACATCCCCCAAAAAACCTAATAATGCACCTCTCCACATTGAATCTTTTTTCCATAAACATCAAATAAAGCGAGTCTCGATAGATGGTGGAGCAGGCCTAAACATTTGCACTTTGAAAGTTGTTCTAGTATTGGGATTATTTGAAGGGGTTGTAGACTCGAAATGAAAGATAACACTTTAAAATCATTTGGCAATAAATAATGCTCATCTAATGGAACAATCACCTAATAGATAAGAGTTGGACCAATAGTACAAGAGGTGGTCTACCAAGTTTTGGACCTTGATCTCACATACAATATCCTTTTAGGACGTCCTTGTATCCATGCCATGTGACCAATTCCATCCACACACCACCAATGCAATAAGTTACCACATAATGAAATCAAAATTACCATTTATGCAGATCCAAATTCATACACGTATTGCAATAAAATTCATCCAAAGCCAAAAGCTACAATACCTATCAATTGAGAAGCCAAGTCATCTTCATCATATGCTAATCCAGAGTCATTGAAATATTTTACTTACAAACAACCCAAGATAAAGGATAAGGTCAAGAATAATGGAATGGGAGAATATAGTTTGCAATAATCCATGTATCTTACAAAACTTATGGACTCCCCTAAGATTTATGAAAAACCACACTATTCACAACCTATGGGATTAGTTACTTTTAAATGGGATCCCACAATATTTTACTAGATGGGGTGAAATGGAGGATGAGGACCTTTTAAAGATGTTATTAAATGACCTAGAAGAATAACCAAACATCAGTGATATCAAAATACCTGTTGAGAACTTAGAAAAGGATTAAATTTCTACACAAATATGGAAACTAGAACTATTACCTAAGAAACAACAGACCAAAGGACTGGGATATGCACCTTTGCAATTGTGTGGTTGTAGACCTCAAGTAGGACTACAAATCAATTCTTGAAGTTTAGTAATGGTACTATACCACCTAAAGAACATTTCTTATCTATAGATTCTAATGAATGGGAATGGGGTTGAGATGGGTCATCTAGTGACTATGATCTTGAGGAAACTTTTAGAAAGCCCAATGAACCTACATTTGAATAAAACTTTAGAGTTGGTCAAACGTCAACAAGTCAAACACCATAAGATAAGAATGCTAGTGGTGAAGCATGAATAAAAACCTTTTGGGATCCCAAACCCTCTATGTCTCAAAGCTTTAGGTCTAAACCATGAAAAGTGAGAAACCCCATTTTTGAGTGTCCTTCTAATAGTGTCAATCAAACATCTTTTACAATTGAAAATGATGAGGAGAGTACTAGCGATGACATTGATGGCATCATTGACATACACGAAGACTCATGTTTCTTTACCCTTACAACTTCTAATCTTGATCAAAATTATGGCCTTCCACCTGCCCATTTCCAACTCCTCGATTGGGACCAACAAGGTCCTCTACAACTTGATACATTCCAAAATGATGAGGCTATCAATGATTTCCTTGGACTATGAGATGATTTTACTTTGCAAACCATAGAGAGATATTTGTCATTAAACTCACTAGCATGACTTACTTTGGAGAGGGTGCCAATACTTTCAATTGAAAAAATATAAAAAATAATAAGTAATAAAAGCTCTTATAGTGAAAACTGCGCTGCAACGCTTTTATACTATAGAAAAGTAAAAAGAAAGGAATATCCTATGGTAAAAACCTGAGGTACCAAAGGATGGAAGGCTTGAAACTCTTCCCTTAACATCATATAATGAGAGATCATTGGTATTGGTGGAAGAGATAATACAAACTAATGTTGGGATTGAAGAGGATCCTCATATCATCTATTTTGTGATATCATTAACAAAACAAGAACATCCAAAATTTATCAATTTCTTCAAAGAATGTCAAATCAACTTTGTATGGTTATATGTCGATATGTGTAGTTTAGATCCTAATATTGTTATGCATCATCTAATAGTAGCACCAGACATGAAACCAATCAGATAGAAATTAAGGAAAATGCCTCCGCAAGTGGCACTTTTAGTCAACGTTGAGATTGACAAATTTTTAGACATTGATTTAATCAGACCTATTGATTATCCAGAATGGAATTCCAGTCTTGTACCTATTGGCAAACCAGATGGCCATATTCAAGTGTGTATAGAATTCAGAGACATCAACAAAGTTTGTCCTAAGGATGATTTTCCACTACCCAACATAGACTTAATTATTGATCTTACAGTTGGACACATAATGTTATCACTCATGGATGGATTCTTTGACTATAATAAGATTAATATTGCACCTGAGGACTGAGATAAGACTACTTTCACATGTCCTTAGGGTGATTTTTGTTGGAATTTCATGCCTTTTGGGTTAAAGAATGCGGGTACTACCTATCAAATAGCTATGATACTTTAATGGAAGACTATATAGATGATCTTGTGAGAAAATTGCTCACCAAAGAAATCCTTTTGAATGTTTTAGACAAGATTTTTACATTACTAGAGAAACACAAAGTGTGATTAAATCCCAAGAAGTGTGTCTTCGAGGTAACTATTGTCACAAAAGTTTGCACCCTTAGTGACTAGACTTGATCAGTAACCTTGTGAAACATGGAAACAACCTCCCATGTTTGGGACTTGAAAAAGTTAGGTCGAGTCTCCAGAGAAGGCCGGCTTCCTATTCAATCTCAGTGCAAGTGTTAGACCAACCCAACACTAGTAAAACTAATCTATGCTCTGATAGGAAAAAAGGAGAGAGAGAGAGAGAGAGAGAGAGAGAGAGAGAGAGAGAGAGAGAGAGAGAGAGAGAGAGAGAGAGAGAGAGAGAGAGAGAGAGAGAGAGGTTGCATGAAAATGGGAAAAAAAGGTTTGCATGTAGACTGAAATTTGATCTACCCCACTTGTAACTGCACAAAACATCAATAAAACTGCCCAAAAGATACTCTAATTCCTATCTAAGTCTAGCTTTCTAAGACTCAATCAAGGTTGGAATTCCTAACAATGGTAGAGGAATGAACAATGTTCTCAAATGCCACTCTAAAAGGAGTCAACACTATCATAGATGCTAAGAAAACAAGAAAAAGATGCATTCATACAAACAGGTAAGAGAAAATACACAAATTTGCATAAACTGAAACAAGGTAAGGCAAGCAAATTCTATTAATGTAGAGGCAAGGTAATTTTTACTATTGCAAGAGTCATAGACTACTTTAAGAGAAAAAGAGGAGAATATCACTCAAAAATTATACAAAATTTGCCTTTATAGGTAAGGAATAACTCAAAATTAAATTACTGATGGAAACCCTAACCCCCTTGGGGTTAGGTTACAAAAATATGCAAGAGAGGAGGAGATCAGATCCGAGATCTGATGGCATGTTGGATTTCCTTATGCAAGATGTCCTCTCCCTCGAAAAGAGAAAAATGACCCGTCTGTGAATTAATTTCTGTCAACAAGCACGGTCGAGCACACTTGTAGGGACAAAACGTCTCTAGTCTGTATTGAAGAGGGCATGGTGGAATTAAAAGTAGTTGCAGAGGTCATGTCTAGAGTAAAGAAGGTGATCCCTAGTGCTTGGATGATAATCTAACCAATAATGAGGTGCCAACTGACTTGGAAGAATGTATGAACCATCGAGTCGACAACAACCTTCCTGTAGAATTTTAAATACTAACGGCTCAGATGAAGTTCAAATGCTAGTCGTTGATTTGGAGATCTTGCGCACAAATGGACGTGCAAGATCTCACCAAGAGAGCACTGGGGTCCAACGAAAGAACAAGTCATGGTCATTGGATCGGATTTTAAGTTGAGGTAGATGACCAAGACTGTGCCACGAGGCAACTAGCCCTACTCCAAAATTTTGGAGTAACATGGCCTTTCGACCAAACAAAATTGCCCTTTCCGCCAAGAGAAGTCTTGGAAAAAGGGCCCTTTATATGAAAATTGGGCCCACCAGGCCCATAAAGTCATCTGCCACTATTTGACATGGATGCTGAGTCATCGGGGCCATCATTCACCCCTTGACCCTCTTATACCGCATGACCATCCTGGACCTCCACTTTCCCTTGTGGGATAGCGGGGAAAGTCCTGCCCATTGTCTCTTCTTATCCCGTACGACCCTTTTGATCTCTTCTTTCACCTTGCAGGATAAAAAAAGAACTTACCACCAGTCGAATAACACACTGCAATAAATAGCTTGACACAATCAATAACACGCAAGGGTCAATAACACGTGATGCCGATACAAGATTGCTAATAACATGATGTGTTATTCGCATGAGATGTTGGTGTTACTGCAAGGCACAGGTTGATAATATATTGTGTTATTGACACCCACATAACCTTCATGTTATATTCTCTAAAAAATATAAGGAAGCAACTAACTCCGCTGAGTTTGATAACACAACATGTTAGCTATACAAACTAACCTAACGTATTATATGACACAAAGCTTTTTGAACCAATCTTTGCAAGGATTGGCACAAAAATTGTCAACATTTCTAGTGACTTAGAGGGGGCCCTAATCCTACTTAGGGCAAGACCAGAAGTCTTAGATATCCATTGGGCGGGGAGTCAAGGCCTAAAACAAAAGATAATCTTTGCCCCTGCAATGTGAAACAAAAAATCAAAATTTGTCCACTTTGGAAGAGATGACCTGTGCACGTGCACTTGTAGAAAGCAGAAGAACATAAATTATAGATATTCACAATATTTACAAAAGGATCTACAAATCCCTTAAGCACATGCTTTAAGATGCATGCCATTGATTGCAACGTGAAGGCCTTCACCATTAAGTGTAACCAGATTGAAAGCATTAGCCTCCTTGCATCCTGTGATTACATAGGGACCACTCCAAATGGCATCAAAATTTGAATTCCTACCTAGTTTTGCCCTGTCAGCATCCCATTTTAGGATAAAATCTCCAACCTGGAAGGTGACTTCTTATCAAAATACTTCTTTACCTGTCCCTGATGGACATTTAAGGTCTGCTTGGTCTTCTCTCTGATCTCTTCAAGATCGGTAAGTTCAACATACCTTACTTACAAGACATCATTTTGAAGGAGCTCCAACTGATGTGCTAGGTCTAGAGATGGCAACTCAAGGGACAAGGGAAGAATTGCTTCCCTTCTGTATACTAGCATGAAAGGTGAGTTTCCCAAAGTTCTCTTGGGAGAAATTCTATCAGCTCATAGGGTTGTTCCCAATTTGAGATGCCATGACCTCTGATTTTCTTCAAGAGTTCTCTTGATGACTCCAATGAGATTTTTGTTGGAGGACTCAGCTAAGACATTGCTTTGGGGATAGTAATTTGATGATTTTTTCAGAAACACATCATGTTGGATTGCCCATAGACTGATCTGGGAACCCACAAAGGCCTTAACATTGTCTGATATAATGGTGGAAGGGGCTCCAAATCTATTTTCAATCCCCTCCAGGAATTGAATCACTGAATTCTCAATTGCATCCTTAAAAGAAACTACCTTTGTCCACCTTATGAAATAGTTTGTGGTGGCAAAAATCCACTTGTGGCCTACACCTGATACTTGATTGATAGGACCGATATAATCAAGCCCCCATTATGAAAAAGGTTGATCAATAGAGATGGGATGAAGGGGTAGGGTTACCAATCTCTATTTGCCTACAAAGAGTGCACACTCTTTACATTGCTCGACCCATTTGTGGGAATCACCAAATAAGTAGGGCCAATAATAGCCCACCCTTATGATTTTCATGGCCGTGGTCTTTGCTGAGAAATGGCCACTCGAGGGTCCATTATGAAATTCCTTTAGCAACCTATTGGTCTGATTACCTTAAAACACCATTTAGGTCCCTCTTGAACAAAACCCCATCCACCAAAGTATAGGGGATGTACTGCAACTTGAGATGTCTCCTCTTGGTTCTATCAAAGTGAGGAGGATAGCTACCATCCATTAGAAAGGCATTCATATTCTAGAACCAGTCAGATTGCACATTTTCCTGGTTTTCAACTTGTTCTTTTCCCCGCAACAAAAGGGAGACCTTTGAATCTTCCTCAAAAGATGAATTGAAATTCTCATAGAGTCCTTTTCCCCTTACTAACCTGGTAATTTTGATGTTAAGGTCATACTCCATGACCTTTGTGATCCATCCAACTTTCTTCTCACCAATATCCTTGTTGAGAAGAAAATCCTTCACACTTGCATGTGGGACTAAGAGCTGAACTCGGTTGTTTGAGAGTATGTGTCTGAAATTTTTTAGTACTCTCACAATTGTAATGACTTGCTCTTCCACATAGCTATACCTAAATTCATAGTCCTTTAGGCCTTCACTAAAAAAATCTAAGGGTTTCTCAAATCCTTCCTAATTTAACTATGTTAGGACAACAAATATACTTGTATCTCCTCCCAATGTATAAAGGATGAAATCCTTCTCATAGTTTGTATTTACTAAGGTAGGAGCCTAAGAAATGGCCCATTTGATCTGATCAAAGCCCTCCTTCCCCTCATTGGTCCATTTGAAAGGCAGATCCTTCTTTAGCATGGTTGTGAGAGACTTAACCAAGGCTGCAAGGTTTGGGACAAACCTTCTAAAAAAGTTGATTCTTCCAAGGAAGCTCTGAAGCCCTTTCTTGTGATATGGAAGTGGAAGAGACATAATGGCTTCCACCCTTGCTAGGTCTATGGCTAGACCATCCTTATATAAAATGTGTCCAATTAGTTTGCCCCGATTAGTGGCAAATACACAGTTGTTGGGAGTTAAGGGCACACCATATTCTCTGCATTTTTTGAATACTTGCTCAAGGTCAACAAACTAGTTTGCTGCATGCTTGGAGTATATAGTGATATCATCAAGGTATACTAGTACAAATTCTATTAATACTCCCTTAAAGGCCATATCCATGGCTCTTTGAAAAGTAGCAGCTGCATTTGTTAGTCCAAAAGACATTTTACAATAGGCATAGGTGCCCCACTTAGTAGTAAATGCAGTCTTAAATTGGTTTGGTTCTTGGACTAGGATTTGATTATACCCCGAGGATCCATCCAAGAATTAAAATCTTTTGAGCCACTAACTTTGGCTAAAATTTGTTCCATAGAAAGGGGATAATGATCTTTGAGGGAGGCTCTATTGAGGTCCCTAAAGTCTACACACAATTTGATTTATCCATTCTTATTCCTAACTGGAACAAGATTGGCTACCCAAGAAGAATGCTTGATTGGAAAAATAATACTAGATTCTATAAACTTGGATAGATCCTTTCTCATGAAAGGCTCAATTTTGGGGTTTATAGGTCTTTTCTTTTGTCTAACTGGCTTTGTATTAGGATCTAACTCTATGGTATGCTGATCTAAGATAGTGTCAAACCCTGTCAAATGCTCATACGTAAAAGCAAAAATATCATTATACTCTTGACAAAGATTGACAAAAGTACCTTGATCACTTTGGGAACATACCTTCACCAAGTTGAGAGCTCTTCCATTAGATATGGAGACTGATTTGAAGTCTCGTTTCTTTGTGGATACGTTCATTGCTCTTCCTTTCATCTAATCGTATGTGTTGAAGATCCCCTCCAAGGTGATTAATCCTTTGGGCAACTTGTTTGATCTTAATTGCATAATCTGATCCCCATACTGATCCTGCAATATGCCTTGCTTCTTATGTGAGAATTATGCCTCATCTTGCAGGAAGCTCACAATCTACTAATTAGAATCAAAGACTTGCCTATTCACTTGGTTATCAGGCACTGCTGGTCTTACCACGAGTATGACCTGATGCTATTTCTCTGCTGCAACATGAGATGGAATTTCATGTTGAGCACCAATTCCTGCTAATTGGTCAACATGTTTATTTTGATTTCTAGGGACACTAGAAATATTTAAGGCCTCAAATCCTTCAATTAGGTCCCATGCTCTATGCTTGTAGGACTTGATAAGGTTGTTCTTGGTGGTTCTCTGAGCTCTAATTTGATTAACAACCAGTTCATTCTCTCCATGCACTCTTAAGGATTTGATCCCTCTTATGTGTCATTTGGAGACCCAAAATCAAGGCTTTGTACTTAGCCACATTGTTAGTGCAACCAAAATGAAGTCTGAAAGAAAAGTAATATTTCTCCCCTTTAAAAGAAATCGGTAGCACACCAGCCCGTGCACCATTCTTGTTCCTTGATCCTTCAAAGAACATATCCCACAGTCCATACATGACACTGTCTTCCTTTAAGAGATTGGGGATAGGGGCATCCTTCTCATGGATGCAATATTTGCCTAGGCCTATATCTTTGACCTCATCAATGGGGTCAAACTGAAAAGCATTTGGCCATTCATCAAGTAGGCAATCAAAAACCTCCTATAACTGAGTTGCAGGCTCCCTTACTGAAATTTCTTCTCTTCTCCTCATGGAGGGTACAATTCATATTGATAGGACTTGGGGTATAGGGCTTTATATGATCATTGGAATTAGGGTCAGCCCTAATGGTCACTTTGGTGCCATATCTTGTCCTAAACAACATGTGAGACCAATCAAAAGATAAGTAGCCACTTATCTTGGCAGTGAATTCCCTAGATAAAGAAATGACAAAATAAGCACGAAGGTCAATCACTTAGATGTCTTGCAACACACTACAACCTGAGTAGGCATGCAAGGTTAGATTTAAATCCTTAATGACCTCAACAATTTGAACTGATGTACCATCAAGTTTCACAAATCCTCTTGTGATAGGTTCATACTTGATACATAGATGGTTAGCTATCCCCTTAGGCATAACTGAATTGTTAGCCCCATTATCTATCATACAATTATGAACAATATTATTTCCTATGAATAATGATAGATAAAAGGGGGGAGGATTACTGATTTTCTTTGGATTATATGCCTCCAAAGGTTTCACTAGGCTTGTAGAATTTGAAGGGCTGCAACCTTGAATGGTATCCTTTGCAACATCCATCCCCTTTAGGGCTTCCTGAAGTAGATCTCTTTGAGATGGGATAGTAAGAGCATCCCACATGGATATGTTGAGGATATCCCTCTTCATCTCTTCAACAATATTAAAGGGAATGGTAGCCTTAGTAGGGACCTTTGCAACAAGGTCTGGCTTTGATATTATAGGAGCCCTAGGTTTCTCCCCCTGTGTGACCCTTTTGAGTCAAATCTCGCTCTTTATTCAAAGCAACCACCTTATTAGGGATTTTTGTCATTTTAGTCTTCATGGAACCCTATGGAGTTGGGCTATCATGGTAGAAGAAACATTAGGGTCTATGGCCCTCCTTTTTGACCTTGTATTGCTGGCCACATTGTCCCCACTTGTCTGATTTATTCTGCAAAAATCAACCTCCTTCTAATTCATAAAAGTTATATCTCCTTATGGATAACTAGGACAGTCAATAAATTGTTGTTTCCTTGATGTTGTTGTCTCCTCTTGTGCTTCCAAGGCCTAAGAAAACTCACCACTCTGACAATCGACCTGATTATGTGGCTGATTGCATGGGACACACCAATATTTCTCTTGAGCAAGATTGTTTTGAATTGACACTATAGCCCTTGAGGTACTTGTAACTATGGGATTCAAACTATTCAAGGGGATAACATTACTCCATTGGTTTTGCCCTTGCAAATTAGGCCTCTACTGTTGATAGTTTTGATTTTGTTGCTGATAAGGCTTGTTGTTAGCCTGTGGTAGTTGCCTCTTGATTGAGAATAGTTCATTGTTGAAACCATGCATTTTCTATTGTAAAGGGTTAATCATTTGCTACATTGAGACCTCAAGAGAAGCGTGTAGCTCTTTCACCTCTAGAGATAATGGAGAAGGTGTAGGTGTGAGAAAATGGCTTTTGGAAACTACTGGAATAGGAGCCAAAACAAGCTGTTGGGTAGGAGCCTCTAGAAATAAGGGCATTGGAGGCATAGCAGACAACTTTCCCACTTGTATTAAGCAATTTTCTGCCCTTATGGAAATATCATATGCCCCTGGAAGATTATCTCTTCCCATAGATTGTATCATAGCTGCTATATCACTGTTTAAAGCCTTAAGAAAATATAGAAAAACATGATTTGATGAAGTATTTACTAATGATGGGATTCTATCCCATGTCTTTTGAAATCTATAGTTGAAATCACCCAAGAACTCATGAGGTGCTCTTTTTATCATAGTCAACTGCTCCATAAGTGATAGATGATCACTTTTTTCTTCAAAATGCTTGCATAACTTTTCTCCTAACTCATCCCAATTGCGAATGGAGTTAGGAGCTAGTCCCCTATACCATTGAAGGGCCTTTCCCTTGAATGAGGAGGCAAGAAGGCTCACTGCAACATTGTCTTCCATGACATGAAACACAATGTAGATGCTTTACATATCTTGTATGTGTTCCTCCGAGGAGATAAGTGTCTCTCCGGTAAAATATGGAATAACCTTCAAGGCTTCCACTGGAATATCATTCTTTTGGGCAAGAATTAAGGGGCTACCACCATTAAAGGTGATAAATGCACATGCTCTTGGCACTGCCATAGAAAATAGGGTTCTATTGATATGGATGGAAGGGACCTTAGGTCATGTTAATCTTGAGATAGGAGCGATAGAGAGGGATCTTGAAGATATTTCTGCTTGGGCTACCCTAACTGGTGACAAAGAATGTCTACCCTTTCTACTCCTATAAATTGAATAAGGGAGCTGGATGAATTGAAAAATACCTATAGATGATCATCTAGTTTGTCTTCTTTGCATAGGCTGCAACTGGTATCACCAAGAGTCTAAATTTGTCCTTAAGAGAGTCATCAAGTGCTTGATGTAATTGCCTCCAAAGGCAAGAATGCCAAGAATTAGCACTCAATCCTTAGAAAGAATGTTGAAATTGTGTCCCATCGGGCATGCCAAAAACTGTTGTCACAAAAGTTTGCACCTTTAGTGACCAGAAGTGATCACTAACCTTGTGAAACATGGAAACAACCTCTCATGTGTGGGACTTGCAAAAGTGAGGTTGAGTCTCCGGAGAAGGCTGACTTCCTATTCAATCTTAGTGTAGGTGTTGGACCAACCTGACACTAGTAAAACTAATATATGCTCTGATAGGAAAAAAGGAGAGAGAGAAGGGTTGCATGAAAGAAGGGAAAAAAGGTTTGCACCTAGACTGAAAGTTGATCTACCCCACCTGTAACTACACAAAACATCAATTAAATTGCCCAAAAGATACACTAATTCCTATCTAAGTCTAGCTTTCTAAGACTGAGTCAAGGTTGGAATTCTTAATAATGGCAGAGGAACGAACAATGTTCTAAGATGTCATTCTAAGAGGAGTCAACACTATCACAGATGCTGAGAAAACAAGAAAAAGATGCATTCATACAAATAGGTAAGAGAAAATACACAAATTTGCATAAACTGAAACGGGGTAAGGCAAACAAATTCTATTAATGCAGAGGCAAGATAATTTTTACATTTACAGGAGTCATAGACTACTGTAAGAGAAAAAGAGGAGAAGATCACTCAAAAATTATACAAAATTTGCCTTTATAGGTAAGGCATAACTCAAAATTAAATTACTGATGGAAACCCTAACCCCCCTGGGGTTAGGTTACAAAAAAATGCAAGAGAGGAGGAGATTAGATCCGAGATCTAATGGCGTTAGAGACTACTTTAGTGGCGAATATTCGCCAATGGTGAATTTTTCAAGTCGGCGACCTGGGAAATGACAAATATTTTGTACCGATTAGGGGTGGCCATGTCGCTAGAACATTATCAATTTTTGTCAGATTCACGGCTCAATCGTAAAATTTTTCATGTAATTAAATGTTTCTATGCAAGGATTTTGCCAATACAATAGATGATGGACACACGATAAATTTAATTTTTTTGCCTACACTCTCTGAGGTTGCCTTAATAGACGACCATAATTCGCCTATAGGCATATGAAGATTTGTTGGCCAGGAGGACCCAATTCGCTTGACATTTTGCCAATGCGTGTCTCTATTCACCCCAATTTTTGCCAACTATATTGTATTTTCCAATTATTTGGACAACCCATAATCGCCTCAAAAATTACATAAGCCATGTTATAGTTAAGCGAGATTCGCCAAATATTTGTATACCATATAAAATTCCTACGAAATTCACCATATAAGGATTGGTATAAATACATTCAATGATCATAGCTATCTCTACACAATCAAGTGGGTTCTAGGCTCTGAATTTGGATCAATAGTGAAGTTTCAGAACAAGGAAAATCATTGTTGTTGACTACATTGGCGACTGTTAGTGACCTAAAGGTGAGGTCTCATATTTTTGAAGTGTTATAATATTATTCTGAATTTATCTATATCTGTTTGCACTGTTGAGTTCATTCTTATTCAATGGGGACCCATTAGTGCCAAGTGATCAGTCGGGAGATTCAAACTTCAGACATCTAGATTGTGGGTCGTAGGGCCAATGAAACATATATTATACTTTATAGTCTATTATTACTTCTTCAACAAATTGATATTTTTTTTGCAGCCTTTATTTCATTGGAGATGTCGAACAGGAAGAAGGATAGGAAACCTGAATGTGGGGAAGGCCATGAGAGGCCAACAAAACGCAGAACATTGTCTTCGTACTTTGGCTTTGGAAAAGATTGTGGTGAAAATCAGGAAGGTACATCATCACAAGTACAAGTACAAAATTCACAACCTACATTGTATGTTGAAGATGATGACTAACATGATATCTTAGATTAGGATGATCTTGAAGAAGATTATCTGGTAGATATGCTAGTTAGCCGAAATGATATAATCAACTTGGGTGATAATACTATAGATGATAATGCACAGAAGGAGAAAATAAAAGCCAAATAAGAAAAGGATCAACCAAAATAAAAAAAGGATCGAGAGTGGGATATGTCGGTGAGGAATTTTCAAATTAATTGGGCCTCAAAGTATCCATTCATTGAACTAGTGGAGAATCCAATTGAAGGCGAGCCTCCAATAGAATGCAGGCGTAAGATTTGCACTTGGAAACATAACAAGGAAATTAGGTTGCAGTTAAAATTTGACACCATAGAAAAGCATATGGGTAAAGTTTATGAAAAACAAATGATAGACATAGTTGAAAAATCAGTGATAAGATGGAAAACAAAGGAGGAATGTAAGCATGTGAGGAATGCCGAAGAGTATTATTTTAATGAGAAAATACAGGCAAAGCCTGCTGAAGTTAAAGGTCCTATTAAAGCTAGTTTTGGAAAAGCAATGCAAATAGAACAACTGGGAAAAGTTCTTCAGTTAAGTGTTGTTTTTTATATTTTGAGCAGAGGGCATGCTATGACAGATTTCCCATCAATTAGTGGTTTATTACACTTTTTGAAAGTTCCTAACTATCCTAATAGTCATTGGTTAGTAAATAATGGATGGGAATGGGCAAGTTGTCTTGCTGAGGTTGAAAAAGAAGATGTAAAGGAAAAAATAAGAGAGTCAAAATTTATTGCATTTTATTTAGATGAAGTTACGACAATAGACACTACTTCGTGGGTATGCATGCATGTTTATACTGTACAAAATCATGCCTGCCAACCTCATCTACCATCTGTTGCTAAAATAAAGGATAGTGCGACAGTGGATAATTTATTTCATCTATTAAAGAGATGTTTAATTGAATATGAAGGTATGGATGACACGACGATTGCCAAAAAAATGGCGTGTGTTGGAGCAGATGGAGCTTCAGTAATGCAAGGTCACAGGAACGGTCTTTGTACAAAGATTGAAACTTCTTTTGCACCCTACATTACTGCAATTCACTGCATGGCTCACATAATGAATCTAGCTTTTGGAATTGTGAGCAAGTATGCTCCAATAAAAAAAATTAAAATTTTAATCAGAGAGCTCTACTCACACTTTTGTCGAAGTCCTAAGTGATTTATGAAATTTTGACACTTTGCTGATGGAATAACTAATGGGAACAATATTCTCAAGGATAATGATACCAGATGGATCTCTTTAGATGCTCCAACGTATCAAGTTTTTTCAGAATATCCATCCTTGATTGGACTATTTCACACAACTCATGACAAATCAGAGCAACCAAAATTTCCTGACCTTCTTCGAAGGTTAAGTAATCTAGAGACACTCTTAACTTTAGCAGCTCTTCTGCCCATGCTAGAGGAAATGAGGAATATTATGAAGGCTACCCAAAATGAGCTCTGTATATTGCAGAATATGCTACGCTGCGTAAGTTGACATGCATGGCCCTTGATAATCTCTATCAAAATCAACCAACACTATGTAATGAAAAATTTGTTAAGTGGTGGACACTCATAGATTAGAACAATCCTGATAAATTTTTACAAATCGGTGCAAACAAAGAGGTATATGCCAATATACAGGGAGTTGAGATACCAATGCACTTCTATGCCACGGTCGACCCCGAGGAACCATGAAAGCGCCCCAGGAAGCAACTAGCAAGAGTTACAAGGGAAGATTTTGACAAGATTGTTGAGTTTGTAACTACTTCTGTGAAGAAAATTGCCTATGATATTTCCTCATAGATTAGAAGTAGATCCCCTCCTGACAACCTACTCGAAGCCATGTCTATTGTGTTTCCTCAATATTGGAGCCTCAACAGTGCAACTAATTTTTGAAGTAAGCTACTGAATTTGATAAAACAATTTTGCATATCCAGAGAATTGAATGGAGTAACTATAAATGGAATATTAGACAAAACTCATCTTAGAGAGAAATCATCTCTTTTTGCATACACTATGAGGGAACAATATGGCAGAATGGAGAACCCTCGCGAAGAGGGATCCATAACAAGGCTTTGGAAAAATCTAGGTGAGAACTTAGTGTTGTGTGATTTAATACCAGAATATTTCAATCTTGCTGATTTATGTCTTACCATGATATTGGGTTCAGTGGAAGATGAGAGAGTTTTCAGTGCTTTGGGGTTCCTAAAATCAAAGCTAAGAAACAAACTAGACAAAAAATTGGAAAATTGCTTGAGGCTCTATACATCTAGGTATGATGTCCACACTTTTCCTTACGATAGGGCATTGAAAATCTGGAGGTCCAAATGCGAAAGAAGAGGTTTGGGAAACACTTTAAATGAAAGTGCCAGTGGGACTATTGACTCATGTTCTGGACCTACTGGTACCATTGAGATGTAGTTCAGTGAAGGTATGCAGACTCAGAGTGAAGAAAACATAGACAAGAATCAAGAAAGCTTTGAATTTGATGAGGAGGAATGGAAACTATAAGAGATTGGTATTTATTAATCTTATTACTGTATCTCATCAATCATATTATAATAGAATATTATTATGGTTGATAACTTGATGATATTTTATGAGTCTGTTAACTTTTTGCAAATAGAATTTAATATTGATTTGTAATTGTATTTTTCAACTTTCCATTTCCAGATTTAAAATAGCATAATAAAAGACCATAATGTGTTTATTGATACATAGATGTTTATTTAGACATGTTGAGAACTTAGATTTTCATGAATTCTTTCAAAATATAGTCATATGATACAATTCATTCAATACACCACTCTGTGTGATTCTCCATGCAAAAGTCAATACAAAGTTTCAGAACCCTTTGCAAATGACCCTGAATTCCCTTTTATAGAAACAAGGGAGAAACAACAGCTTCAAGTCAATTTGCAACATGTGAAGACTCAACATCAAAATCAATTACCAAGGTAGTGAACATTGAATATATCGTCCCGACTGCCATCAGTATCACAAACTCAACACAAATTTACATGGCCATCAGAGGCCGGATTAACAATTTAGCAATTTAACAACTGCTACATGTTTCCTGTTCAAAAAATAGAGTTCAAAATTAAATATTAGTTCAAGCCATGACAAATTAAATATAGATAATAGCAATGCCCAAAACCTAGAAATCAGAAATAGAGAAATGCAGAAATGTTAAAACTTGGGAGAATTTGAGAATACAAATTTACAGGTTGAAGGTTTGCACTGTGCATCATAGATTCATAGGATGGATTAGCAATAGCGAGTGTTGGTTTTTTCCTATCCATAAAACCGATTTATTTCAAGCAATGCCAAATTCCAAACAGAGAAAACATAAAAACCTGAAATTAAGAGTAAAAGCAGAAAACTGTGCAATACATACTATGATTCTTGAGATTTCTATGCTAGTTTTTGTAGGGTGCTCCACTCTTCGTTTGATGGAAGGTCAGTATTCTTTAAACTATGGAAAGTCAACTGCAATTTCATCAACAATCCATATTTAGAAGAGTGACTTGACATCACTGTTTCACCCAATACCGCATTCAAAGTTGTAAATGGTTTGATGAATTCCAAAAAGATTTGGGGAGTTGTGTTCTTAGGAAACAAGTCTAAATCAGACTTCATTTTTTTCTCCATGGTTTTTTTGTAAGCTTATTTTCCAATAAATTTATTTGATGGGTCAACAGACTTCGACAAACCAAGTTTAATCAAAGTAGTTGTCTTTTCTTGTAGCTTCAATATCTTTTTGCCACCTTTATCCATAACTTCTGATGTTTCCCTTAGTTTCTGGAATTTTCGAAGGATAGATGATTTCCTAACTATGGCATCAATGTGGTTGTTAATTCCCTTGGATGCCAAATAGCTATCACTATTAATGTAGACTACTTGCAAAATCTGTTTTACCATATTTTATTTTGAATAAACGTGTATGCTCTTCTCAATGTGCCCTTTGATTTTGCAATAAATTAATCTCAGACTTTCATTCAATTCAAACCACTCCTCTGCATTATTTGCCCCCAAATGTTTTCTTGTATATACTTCATTGTATTTTTCATATTATCTTTCAATCTATCCTCCAAAGTTTTAATTTTATCATTTGCATTGTGCAGGTCTTCTTTCATTTGTGCATATTTTTTTCTTTCTTCCTCTACTTACTCTTCCAAATGTTTTGCTTTTTCCTTCTCATGATCCAATAGGTCCTGTATATTTTTTATTTCTATAGCAGCAGACTCATGACTTTTTAATAATTTTTTAAAATTGGCTCTTTCATCATCAATTATTTTACTGCTTTTAGCCAGTTTTTCCCCCAGTTCCTTCAATTATGTGTCCATCTTTTCCTGCTCTGCAATTTCTACTGCAGAGCCTGCATTTTTTTATCCTTTTTTGTAAATCATTGCACTTGTTATCTGCTGCTTTCCTCTTTGATTTTTCATTTGCCAGGTCTACCTGTAACTTTTCTATTTGTTTCTCCAGTTTACTTTTTCTCTCTCCACCTTTAGCAGTGAAGTGTAGACCAATTCATTAGTCCTTTTTGACACACTAATTTTGTCCACATTTTGTACTTTGGAAAAATCCATTTGGAGGGTGCTAACTTGAAATTCAGAGGGATCTATCTGACCGTGTCATGGATTTTTATCTTTATTTGGGGGCATAACAACCATGAACTCCATCATATCTTTGTGTATGTCATATGTTGGAAATACCCTATTCCTTGTAGGTTGTTCCTCTAAAACTTCAGTCAGGGCAACCCTCTGCAATGCTCTTTTTTTTTTTTTCTTTATTTGCATTTGTTGTCTGTTCAAATTTTTCATAGTAATCACAAAATTGAAACTCTGGGCTTGTTGAAGCAATTGAATGTTTGAAAGGTGAAATAGCAGAGGCTTCAGTTCCACCTATGCATGTGGTTTTAACTAATGCATTATGAGGAGTACCAACAACCATTCCTAATCCTGTCCCACTATCACTTGCATGTGTAGTTTTTATAGTCTTTTGAGGGGTCTGTTCTGAAGCTACAAATGATATTTTTGCAGCGACAGTGGCACTTGATATAGGATTCTAAATAGTATGACTATCTATCACTAGTGGCCTGTTGCAAGAGATATTTTGTTGTTGCACTTGTCCAACACCAAGACAACTAGTATCAGTAGTTGTACCCATGCCAACCCCACCAATCACAGTGGCACTTGAATGAACACTAATAGGAATACCATCCCTAGATTCCCCACCAATGGGAATACCATGATGTGGTGGTGGTTGTGGATTTGAACCTCTAACAAATACAGGTGGACCTGGAGGGTAATGAGTAGTACCTTTCTATGATGAATCTGATGAATCAAGTCCAATGACTAGTTTAGTAGGAGCTTTTGATTTTGAATCTGATGGAAGTTGTACCTCAAATGGAAACCAAATGCCTTGTCCTCTAGGACCTAGACCACCACCTTCAAAACCCATTTTTTCCACAATGTTTGCCTCTTTTCTATATTTTACTTTCATGGACTCATTGACTCCACCGAATATTGCAGGGACTGTAGTAGTTGTTGGAGTGGCCTCAACCTCATACTCATTTTCATCATCACTATTGTCATATATTATTGTGGGATGCTCCATATTCTACAATTTTCTAAACTCTACATCCTCATCGATGGACTCAAATTCTGCACTGGTCTTTGGTTCACCGAGATTCTTCTTCATAGCCCAAAAATTTATTATTTTGGTTTGAGTCCAAAATATGTCTGTACATTCTTGCAAAATTGTTTTGGGAATAGATTTGTTAAATGGATTAGAATATTTTT
Organism: Cryptomeria japonica; assembly: GCF_030272615.1. Classification (NCBI taxonomy): domain Eukaryota; kingdom Viridiplantae; phylum Streptophyta; class Pinopsida; order Cupressales; family Cupressaceae; genus Cryptomeria; species Cryptomeria japonica. The sequence goes on from NC_081408.1 coordinate 421,485,535, forward strand.
GGTAGAAATTGTAGGACCTCCTATTTTGGATGCCCTGCTCTGTTGTCCTCTCTGTGTGCAATGCCATAATTGTGATGGCAATTCTTCTGTTGAAATGTTATTGTCAGTGGAAGTTTTCTCCATCGATTTCACCTCATCCCAAGAGTCCATGTTTCTAATATTTTCTAGCAATGGTTTACTTTCATATTGACATAATGTTGAAGAGTTCCCATTTTTCTTAAGCCTTTCTTGAACTACACCGATTGGATCATACTACCGGAGACCCTCATCACCAAAGCTAAAAACTGTCAAAAAATCATGTGCCACATTGAATGCTTTTATTTCAAATCTGAACCCTCCACATGAGAAAGGCAAGGAAGGAAATATGCTCTTATTTTGTTGACCATGAAAGTGCCTATCTATGCTCTCCAACTGCCGTACATATTCCAATGCAAATACCCTCTCTGTCACATGTATTGGAAGTCTGTAGGGTTTTACTGCTGATTCGTAAAACCTTAACATAGTGTATTCTTCCATGAAGAACCAGTCAGCCAATTGTATTTGACTTCCGAGTTGAATGCAATCTCTACAAGACATAGGCAATCTAGGCATTGGAGTGCTTGTAATTTCATTATACATTGGTGCAAAAAATAAGTCTACAAAATGGTTGTAGTTATTTCTGTTATCATGCATCCTTATCTTAGGTGTCCATTCATATATTGAACACTTTATTCTATTCTGAGTTTTCTCATCAATCCTATAGTTTACAATGTGAAGATTGTTGGTCTCGAATATTACACGATACTTGGATAGAAGAAGATAGCACAATTAGGATGAGAACCTAAATGTCTTGAACCTTTTTTGATCATTGGTAATTGTTTTTGCATGGATTGAACAATGTGCTCAACAAAATTATATCTTATTGGTTGACTTACACAATGGATATTAAAAATCATTTCAAGAAGGCTAACACCCACTTCCCTATCATTTCCCAATCCTAGGCAAAATGTCAGCAAGGAAATAGTATCCTGAACCCATGGAACAAAAATGTTACAATCATAAGGAGGCTTATGATTCCTATCCAATGGAGTACCACACATTACTATAACTCTAATAAATGAATCTTTATGACTTGGATCGAGACTCTCATAATTCTCTGCCAGCTTTCCTAGGTCAATGTGGACGTTTGAGTTTTGTGCTTCAAACCCTAGGTTCAACAAATGAGCAAATTCTCCCTCGGTTATGGATAGAATTTCGTCTTTTGTATTTTTATTGACAATTGCTTTTTTATCTTCATCATAATTTTCGGTGCAGATCATGACCAATTCAGGGAAAGGAAATACTTCAAGTAACACCATGCTTCCCAATCTAGCATCCCACGATGCAATTTTATTTGTTCTTTGTTTTAACATTGTGTTGAAAACAATAAATTTTGCCCTGCTTGGATCTACCGCCTTATTAGACAATGCATATCTAATTTCTCTGATACGCTTTTCACTATGGATAGCAGGGTCATAAATATCATGGTATTCATCAGTGAAACCTGGTGTTTTAACCAGTTCGGTTAGGTATATTTTTTTATTCACTTGGCTTCCTATTGAACTACCGCTTCCCGGTTTCCCCTGTTAATAATTCAAAATAATTCTAGATACAAGCTTGAAAATGCTAACCCTCAAATTGAACCACGAGATTCAAAAAAATAAAAAACGCGGGATGTAGGTGTTCTAGATTTTACCCAAAATTTTATTTCACTAGATTGGCGTAGATAGACTCTGTTGCATTCCTCAATCTAGTAGCCGTTTCTGAATCATCCTTGGATTTACTAGTTTTTCCATGAAATGAAATACGATTATGAGTCACTTATTTTGAAAACATTGAAAAGTTCAAAAGTAATACCTACAGGGCAAAATTTCTAGAATCCTACTGTAAATTTATAAATTATTATTAATATCTATTTGCCACCGAAGGACAAAACATTCATTGCTTCAGTCTAAATTCAGAGGACAGTGGACACATCACCAGAATCGAGTGATGAGTCACTTTTTCAGATTGTTTTTGAAGTATTTTTAATCCTTTTGAACTTCCACCCAAAATAGAGCTTAATTATAGTTAATTAAATGTAAAATGTTCAATTCTGGGTCAAGTTCTAAAAATGTGTTTACTTCCCACATTCGAGCCAAAATCCACCCTAAGACGTTGATCTGTGCTCATCCAATAGATGATGGTATCTATTGTTGGTTGTCATGGGTCCCAGGACTTTTACCATTTTTCAGCCACGTCACCAGACTAGAGTCACTTTTTTGGACTATTTTTGAAATCTTTTTAATCCTTTTCAACTTTTGCTTGAAGTAGAGCTTTTTAGACTTAATTATAGTTAATTAAATGTAAAACGTTCAATTCTGGGTGAAGTTCTCACAAATGTGTTTACTTCCCATATTCGGGCCGAAATCCACCCTAAGATGTTGATCTGTGCTCATCCAATGAACGATGGTATCTATTGTCAGTTGTCATGGGTCCCATGACTTTTGCCATTTTTTGGCCATGTCAACAGACACGAGTCGCTTTTCGGGAATGGTTTTGAAGACTTTTTAATCCTTTTGAACTTTTGCCTGAAATAGAGCTTATTACAGTTAATTAAGTATACAATTACAAATTTAGAAATTAACTATACTTAATTAAATGTTTATCATTTATGGAAGTCTTCCGTTAAAAGTTTGCAAATTTTTTTTATCATTCCCACATTCAACCCAAAATACACCTCACGCCGTTGATCTGTACTCATCCAATGGACAATGGTATCCTTTGTCAATTGTCGTGGGTCTCATTATACAGAGGATTTCTGCCACCCAAATGCCACGTCACCTGACACTTCATCGTCCCATGGGCCATAACCTTTTTTTCCTATCGGTGTTCAATGACATGTGTTTCCGATGAAAGTTTGCAAAAAAAATTAGAGATCCCACATTCGGCTCAAAATACACCTTAAGTCATTGATCTGTGCTCATCCAACGAATGACAGTATCCGTTGCTAGTTGTTGTCCATCCCATTATGAATAGGATTTGAATATGAATTAAATGAATTAAATATATAAATTTATAATGAATTAAACATATAATTTAAATATGTAATTTCAAAACTTGCATGATATTTCATTTTTTTTAATCGATAATTTTTGTATCGTATTACTTGGAAATAAAATAGTACAAATATGCAAGTATAGGTGGTATAGTAAAACCACTAGAGTTTTGCCACCGCAAAAAGCACCCCCAAGGGCCAAAACCACCATTCCCAACAAAAAAATAAAACCTTACTACATGCAAAAACCCCAGAATTCCAATTCGGCGTTACCAAAATTTGTAGTAGACATCCCCTCATACATACAAGGTTGGGGAGAAAATGGACATGGAACAAAAAGATACAAACAAACAATACCAAACACCACCGACCATAGCAGGATTAACCCAAAAATGACCTGTACTTTGGGTCATCATATAATTTTGAGAGTCGCTTCATTGCTTGGGTAGTCTTGGGTCTCAACCACAACTCTTGACCCACCTCTACATGTGCCACTTCATGAAGGACCGTTAAAACCTCATCACATTGCATCAACCTTGCAAAAATTTTGAAGGCCTTCCACCTGCACCAAGTAAGAGCTCTGCATCTTGCCTTCAAATCATCATCAACCCATCAAATGAGTGGTAGTGATGCCACCGGACCAACCACCCCTACTTCAGGAACAATGCCCACCTTCGGGACCACACAAGAACACACACTATTCAGATTAATAGGTATTTTGAATCAATTACAACTCTCAGGGCATTTTTTACCTTGTCCACCTCGTCTTCAAATTGGAAACCCCAAGTGGCAATCAATGAATATGCCTCCATGTTTGTCCTGTAGCGATGACCTACATGGACAATTTCCTCTCCCAACAACATTTTCACACTCTCGTACAACCGCTCATCCTTAAACAAGAACAAACCTTTCAGCCTCCTATCCGTAAATCGTCCAAGAAATGGGACTAATTTCTTATCAGTATGGAAGGAGAAATTGGCTTTCATGCTGCTTAAGAAACCCAAGACAATGCTACAAGTGCAGACAATATGATACCAAGACTTCCAATCCACCCAAGATTTAAATACCTCTCACTCAATTCTAATTTCTGACATCCAACGATGGTGGTCGTCGACATTAATCACAAACTCTGCCATCATTCCTTTGCATGTACTAGTTCAACCGCATAATTCGTTCGCACAAGCCAACATTAAAGCCACCTAATGGCTAAATGTTAACCATTCACTTTCAATGATGTGCATACCATAAGACAATATCACTGCATATCCATTGTCAGTTCCCGTGGGTCCCATTATACATAGGATTTCTGCCACCCAAACACCATGTCACCTGACGCTTCATTGTCCCATGGGTCATAGCCTTTATTTCGTGTTGGTGTTAAATGACATGTATTTTTGGTGTTCAATCTACATGTACCTAGTTAGTTGAACTTTTTTTATATTGAAATTATGCAGAAAAAATTACAAGTAGTTGGACTTTTAATTCACTTGTTTTTCGCGAGATAAACATCTTTTTATATATATTTATATCCAATGATAATCAATGATAATCAATGTACAAATAATTAATGAAACGATCTCAAATTTTTATATATATTAAATATAGAGGAAGAAACATTACATAAAAAAGATCACAGTATTATATTTATTTCCATTGTTTAACAAAATATTTAAATAACATAGCTGATAGACAAAAAAACGTATGAGCTACGACATTGAGAGCCTTATTGGATGCTATCACTTGCAGCCAATCCATGACATTATGTTTTTTCAAATACTTCTTTGTCAAGCACTTCAAATAGCTTTTAGAAAAGGTCATCTCAGAAGTGACACTGAGTTTGTTCTTTAACTTGAGAGAAGAAATTAGAATAGACCTGCTATTTTTTTATGGTGAAAATCAAATCTTATATCCACACAAATTAATAACTATTTAAGGTATTTCAAAACATAATGATTATGCTAAGTATCCTGCCATGGCATGATGGTAGCAACAAATAATAAAATGAAATAGAAACCATTTTTATATCCATAAGAGGCAAACTGAAATGAACTGAAATTTGCAAAATTATCATTAATATATGTGTTTCACAAATTTATAATTTTTACATGTCTTAGTCCCTCAAAAACTTTAATGCCAAAATGAATGAGGTTACGAGGAAATAGCCAAAAAAACAAAACTACTAGGGGGTCGGGGCTAGGGCACAGGTAGTGGACACATTCATGGTTTACCCTAAGAATCTTGCCCTCCCTCTATTTAGAATTATTCAAACATTATAAGCTGTGAGAATTCTTCAAGCCAACTGTAGTCTGGAAAGTCATCTAGGAGAAACCATTTCTAGAAGATGTCCCTAGTAATTTGCGCCCACTTCCTATGATGCGTCAACTGCTCCGCATTCAGGTTCAAAAGAAACAGTTGCCTGGCCACTATTTGGTCAGGTAGGAGAAGCTTGGTTAACTCATTCGCCCAAGGGATCCCTACCCCTACTTCTCCAAAGACGACAAAAATAATGTCATCTCCAAGGAAGTCTTCTTAAAACATCTTCCTTAACAACATCAACATATTCACCTTGTCTCCTCCGAGCTCCAGAAGAGATGCCAAGAATTGAGATGTAACGTCCGTGTTAACATGGTATCTATTTTCATTATGCAGAAACTCTCTGCCCAACACCATCCTTGCAGCCTCATTAGTGAACATCCCAACCTCCTTATAGACTGATTGGAGGGTTGGGTCTCTAATGGAGCCCAAAAAGGGCCTCTGGTCCTCCGCAAAAATGCTTCTCAAGCAGATAGGAGTGTCCATCTTGAGAAATAAGAATACCAAATTATATAGCTTGAGCCTATAGACCTAAACTAGAGGCATAATTTAACTACCGCAAGCTCCGATAATTTATCTACCAAAGGCTAATTGAAGATGAAAGAAGTAGAGATCATCTATAAATAGCTGAAGCTCTTGATTGTAATAATTCCTTCTCTAACTGTAATAATTCCTTTAAATTTTGTTAAATCTTTCGTATATCTCTGCAAATCTTTCCCATAATTGCACTAGTGTGCGAAATTGGAAACAACTATAAACTAGTACCAAATACCATATTGTAAGTCATGGGGGCAGAGTGGATTGTAGTTAGTGACAAGACATATATTATATGACCAACATTATTTATCGTGACATTGGATATGTGTCTATTGAATCCAATTCCATTTCAGGCACTTTCTAGAGAACTACGTACTCTTCAGAAATTGGGGCCGAAATAAAACTTCAGCCATTGATCTATGATCATTGAACGGTTTACAATCATTGATGGATTCTAGCTACGTGTGACGTGTCAAAGAGGTTGTTCTTATTGATACATCATGTAGAGTCCAGACTCAATGTGATGTGATGTGATGTGCCTTATCTGTTAATGACAACGAATTCATGAAATCACTACTAAAATATATATTTTTACATAAATAACAAAATATTAGCCAAACAAATTAAATAATTTTCAAACGGTGGATAGAAAACGCCAATACACTAGATAAATTTTCCTTTAGAGTAAATTTTTTTGCCCATACACTTATGTTGGCATTGTGTTTTCATTGATGTCAGGCGGTATAGGATGGCAATAGGTATGGGAGATTCATGAGTAGTGTTTTTATTGATGCATACCGAAAATGGTGTCATTGATGTCAACTAGCATGGCAGGTCACCGGTAAAAAAGAGAGTGTCATCCAACATAATGACCATTGGAGTCACCAGTACACAAGTTAGTGTTGACTTGTTTGAAGACATGGACAAGAGACCGGTATGGTATAACAATTGGTAAGTGATATATTGGTAAGTGCATTGTTGTCAATCGACAAGCATATGACCAATGAGCAAACAGGGTGAGCTAATGAAGAAGTGCAACATCGGTATGTTAGTGTGATGTTTGGATGTGGAACTGCAGGACTCCCACCATATTATGATGTAGTCACCAAATGAACAAGATATCATAGGGTGAAGAGAAGACTGACAATGAGTGTGCTCAACCAGATCACATGTGCCTGATTGAAGGTGTATTTGCTCAATGTTAGCTAAGGCATATTAGTGCAATGCCGGAAGCAAAATGAGACGACAAGGATCCACTCCAACTGGTAAGTGGGGCTTATCCCCTAACATGCACTGAACATATTACATCTCTTTAGCATAGGTTGCCAAGAGTTAAAGGCAAGTGATTGAAGACTCACACCTGATAAATCAGTGAAACCCTAAGTTGCCTTAGGTGCATGAAATCAAAGATGTGCACTAGACAAGCAAGGGAAAACATGATGAGTTGTTGGCACAAAGAAGGAAGGATAGGTTTGTCTCTTTGACAAACCAGTTGATAAGAGAACCGGTGTATTGATGAAGAAGGCAAGGTGGAGCAGCTGCAGACAAAAAGAGCAACCGAAATACAAATGGAGAATAGTTGAAGATTGATGAATAGGTGTCATGAAGGTTATTACCAGTATGTAGGTTAAGCAGTGAGCGAGCAAAAGAGAAAAAGTGAAAGGCTCTTATCTGATAAAGATGTGCATGCTATGTTTTGGCACGTGAAGTGATTGGTAAAGGTGTTCCACCGATAGGGCAGCAAAGTACAAGTTTGAAGACAAACCGGTTAGGGTATAACCGATAGGGTAAGAGAACCGGTTGATGAACTCGGTTGTGTGGTTGGTCATTGATCTTGTCTGGACCAACACAAAAGTCTAAGTTGAGGTGGATATCGACAAAGGTGCCACATGGAGTCAAGGTGGTGGATATGCATTCTACGGTAGATGGAGTGTGCATCGACGCGGTAGTTAGAAAGTCAATTGACATTAAATGCAGACCTCATAAATCATGGGATGTGTTGCAGAGGTGTGCGGCTCAAGGAAGATCGAACAGAGGAGATCGGTGGGATGCATCGATCTATGTAGAATGTCTAGGTGCAGAATGAGGTTGGTGATACAATCTACTGAACCATTTATGGTGATTGACCAAGTTCCATGTCGATGAACTGTCTGTGTTTGCTAAGTATAGAAAACGTGCCTTGGAAGAATGAAGATATGGTAGGTGATGCCTGAGTGCTTGCAGGTTGCTTATCTTCATGCAAAATGAGATCTAATTAGATCTGATACTCCTTGTGATCAGTTGAAGAAACCCTAGTGCACCAATAGTTTGAAGTTGCATTTTGGAGGGAAATCTCAACGATATAAGAATGTAGGCAGAATATTGGATTGATGATGCAGGTTAGCAGAGAAGAGTGATCCCGAGAAAAGTAGAGAGCAAATAAGACTGATAAGAGTCAAGGAAATCAACATCTAAAGAAGAGATCTAGCAAGGAAGATAAAACCAATATCAAGGGTTACTTAGGGTTCAACCTGTAGTGAGAACCGACAATAGAGAGTGAGGTGATCCTACTGACTAGGTACAAAGAAGAAGGAGAAGACACAGAGAGAACAAACAATCGGTAATAAGTTGTAGAGTTGTTTAAACAATGGGGTCAAAAATGATATGTTAGGAGTAGGGACAAAAGGAGGCAACAAAGAATGAAACATGGTGTGAACCAATAGAAAGGAGGTAGAGTGTAAGACAAAGGATACTACCAGTGTGTCAGTAGCAGCAGGTGAAGTTGAGCAGAGAGAAAGAGCAAGATAGAAGGAAGAGTAGGAGTTAACTGGTAAGGCAGAGGAGGAGTAAAACTGACAGGGTGGAGTGTATGTAGTGGTTACAAGATTCACTTGTATCCAGGGTTACTACAATTGTATTAATTTTTTATATAATGTAATCACTGAGTTGGAGCTCGGTGCAGGGGTTGGTGCTCCTTGGGTTGGTGCCCTAAATCAGGGGTTGGTGATCCTTGGGTTGGTGCCCTAAATCAGGGGTTGGTGCTCCTTGGGTTGGTTCCCTAAATTGGGAGTGGTGCTCCTTGGGTTGGTGCCTTAGATGTTGTAACCATTGTTCTGATTGTGAAGCTAGATTGGAGTAGTAGACTCCAACAATATTTCTCACCGAGGTTTTTCCCATCTTGGGTTTTACTCATATATACCGGTGTTATGTGATATGCCTTTGTGTGATTGTTTTGTGATGTCTTGCTTTATCTCACTGGTAGGTTTACTTAGTATTTGCCTGGCTAACTAGTACTCACTCTTAGGATTAAAAGGTTAAGAGTTTTGGGGAACCATTGATTCACTCCCCTCTTAGTGGTACATTGTGTTCAACACTTGGTATTAGAGCCTAGGTTCCTGGTTGATAAGCTTTCTCCAGCTTGGGTAGATTCTAGTATTAGAACATAATGGTCTATTTAGTGTCAATCCCTACTCATGTATTTGATGGTTCAAACTATTCTATTTGGAGTTGTAGGATTGAAGTCTACTTGTCCTCTCTTGGGTTTGATGTATGGATGTCGGTAGTAAATGACTGCCCTATTAAAGTGAGTCGTCCCATCGATTTAGTAGAAGAAAGAAGATACCAGTTTGATGATAAAGCAATGAAGGCTATACTCTATTGGTTATCAGATGATTTTTCCTCACAAGTGGACATATGCAAATTGACAAAGAGCTTATGGGACAGATTAAAGAATCTTTATGGAAATGAGTCTGCAGATGAAGATAGATCAGTGAGTAACAACAATGATGACGAATAAACCCACCTCTTCATGGCTCAAGAATCAGAAGATGAGAGGCACACATTTGAGAATGATCATGTAGATCATTCCTACCGACAGGATATGTTTGTAAGTGATAGTGAAGATGATGATGAAGAAGAAACAAAATTAATCTTGAAGGAGAACTTGTAAGTGCACTCGAAGAGCTTAGTAGAGTGAGAAATGAATACATGTTATTCAATAATGCTGTTGTTGTGGAACATAACTGGTTAATCAAATGGCTTGAAGAATCTAAGAAATGCATCTCAGAGTTGAAGACTCAATAAGAAGATACCAAGGAATGCAGGTGTAAAGATCTAGCATCTGAGCTAGAGGCAAAAGATAAAGAATATCAGCAGCTAGAAGGAGAAATGGAGAATCTTTGAAATGACCTTGAGAAATGTCTGGATGAGCTCAAGGTAAGAATTCGGTTTGATGGTAGCAGTGATGCCTTAGATAAAATGTTGAAGATTCAAAAAAATTCTAAGGATACCGATGGATTAGGATGTGGTACCAGTGAATGCTTTGCAAGCAAGGAGACCTAACACAAAGATATTCAATTTGTCTCCTCAAATGGAAATGGAAAGGGTCAGACCTTCATAATTAGAAATGCTCCAAGAAATAAGGTTGACCTAACTTCAACCAGTGAAGTCATGATGAGGATGAAGACTAGTGCTGGAAGGAGGAACAATGCAGATTCAAAAGAAAAAGGGAAGCTGAAAGAAGATAGCTGTAGCGGTAGCAAGAACAAGAGAAGACAGTTCAAAAGATCCTTCATTTGTAGAAGAAAAAGGAATGCTACTAATCCAAAGTCAAGACAAGTGTGGAAGAGATCAGTTGGAAGGACTGCAGAAAGTGGACAACCCAGGATCCATCCTCAAAGAAGCAGGAAATGGAGATGCCAAACCAGTAAGATCACCTGATGTTTGGAAAAACAAATTTGTAAGTAATAAGTCCTCCTTCTCTGGTTACTGCTTTGCATACAATGGATATGGCCATAGAGAAGAAGAATGCATAAAGGGATCTAGGAGAAACAATTTAGGTTTCCATAGATATCCTACATATGGGCATAAAGTTTCAAAGAGTAGAAAAATGCATATCCCCTCTCCTGATTATGCAAATGTTATATGTTATCAATGCAACAGATTTGTCCATAGAAGTCATGAATGAAGGAAAAAGAATTCTCAGTCCTATGGCAATTGGTGGAACAATCATGCTCAGTATGGAAGCAGTTATAGGGAATATGAGCAACAGAGACCTGCAAGGAACAAGAGGAGATATTTTCCTGGATAATTAAGGAATCCATGGAGACCGCTAGCTGGCTACAATGGTATAATTAGAAAAGGAGGAGGAAACTGATATGTTAAGATGTCCCCCAATCATTTGATTGGCATGAATGATGTGTGCTACTACAACAATGCTTCTGACCATGCTGCAGAATTTGGTAAAGCAAGGTCCAATGAGTAGAAGAAGGTCAACACTACTCCAAGGGGTGCAAATGAGAAAAGAAAAGAGATTAAGAAGGTATGGAGGAAGAAGTATGAAGATAAGAGAATGGACATACATTGTGCATTCAATGCACAAGTGATATCTCCTAAAGCTTAAAGGAGATGCAGGACTAACGAGGAGCTAAATATTGATTAGATCATTTACCCCATGCTTGATAAGGACAAAGGGGAAGAACATGCTGTTGCCGGTATAAAGGAAGGAAATGAGATGGCAAGTGTGTCTAGTGGCTGCCTTGGCTACACACCTACAGATGAGAGATGGATTGTAGTACCCCTGCCCTAATCAATTTTTAATCTCAGTTTTATCTTAGTTAGTTTATCATAATATAATGATTATAGTCAGATGTGTTGATTTAGTGCATATTTGTTAATGTGTTCTTGCACTAGTTGTATGCAAGTTGTTTATTGTTCCTATTTCGTGGTATTAATATTGGGCTAATGCTTTCATTAAGTTTATATAAGTATGCATGTATGACTCTTGGTTGTAGGAGATTTCAGGTACAACGCCGCATGAGTGCAAGGTTTGTCTTCACCTGGATTTGCAGGTTTGAGTGTACCTCTTTAATCCTTAGAGTTGGATTAAGTGGTCATAAGACCCTAGTTGACCATAGTCGTGCTCAAGTAAGCATCGTCAGTCATCTCCAGTATTCCCTTTTTGTTTGGGTTTGCGAGTCATCTGTCTGGTTGACCTTCTTGGTTTGCGTGTTTGGTGTGTATGGTTAAATTGATTAATTAGCCCTTAGTATTTAATTTGACTAAATATGTGGTTGTGCATTAAAGATTAATGGACTAGATTAAACAGGGTTTCTTTATGCGATTATCATTAATTTGAATTGCTCGATTTTAAATTGGGAGCAAGTTCAATTAGATGGTTAATTTTAATATTAAATGCATTTTGTATATGCTGTTGAAAAAGAAAGATTTAAATTTAATTGCAATAGAATTAATTTAATCTTTAGCATTTTTGAAATAGAAAGGTTAAATTTCAGTTGAGTGAGAAAATCAATTTTAAATGGGAAAAGCAATTCAATTTATTGATATAGTTGGAAAATAATTATTTTAAATAAAAATTTTAATTCCAAAATAAAAATTTGGTCAAACTTTTCCCCATTTAACCTAGGTTTGAAAATTATTTTGGGAGGAGATTTTGTTTGGAAATTTTTTTTGGGAAATGAAAAAAATTGGGGGATTTTGCAAAAGAAAGGATTTTTCTTGGAGCTTGCAGGTTGGGCTCTCCTCTGATCTTGCCAGGATTGCTGAATCAGGTAGGCCTCTGGTTATTTCTTGGGTTCTTGCTTAAAGAAAATCATTTTTGGTGTTTATGTAGAAATCTGGTTGAAGATTAAAAATCTTATGCTTTTGGGAAATAGAGAAATTGTAGTTTGAATTTTTGGATCTTAAATTCTCCTTGCTTCCTTTCCAAATCTCAAGATGGCAATTTCGTTTGTATAAATGGATTCTCAAAAAAAAAATTAAATTAAAACCAAATTTGGGGTTTGGTTGTTCTTGAGAAAAAAATTGTCTAAAACTCCATTGAATCTCCCTTATATAAGTTGAAGAATGAAATTTAGATTGGGGTTTGGCAGATTTGATGTTAAATTGTGTAAATCCATCTCATTTTGCCAGAAGGGTATTGTGTTGGAAAGATTTCCCTTTCCAAATTTGGGTATTTGGAAAATGAAAAAAAAATAAAATTTATTTTTAAAAGTCTCTGGACTGTATTTTTTTACTTTGCATTTTTTTTGACAGTAAAATTAAAAAAAAAACAAACAAAAAAACAAAACAAAAACTTAATACCCATGTGGCAGGGCACACACCCCCCACCACGCGGGAGGTAGCTTGCTACCATGGTAGCAGACTACTACCAAATGATAGCAGCGCTGCCCATGGTAGCCGCTTGCTACCATTTGGTAGCAGCGCTACCGTGGGTAGTGTGAGCTCCCAAGGGGGGCGCCCACGTGGGGTTCCACGTGGGTACCCTCCCTCCCCTTATAAAATGATTTTTGTTTTCAAAAAAAATAGTAACGTGTTTTTTTTATATGTTTTTTTTAAATTAAAAAAATAAAAATATTATAATTTAATATTATAATAAATGTATTTTTAATTAAGTTTATATTTTATTATGATTAAATATTCATTAAGTAATAAACTATGATTAATTTGTTATTAATTATTTGTATAATGGAAAGTGTACATTAATTAATGCTCAAATTTTATTTTATTATTAATGAATATTTTTCTAATTAAATACTTAATTTGTTAATTCCGTTATTAATTATTAATTTGTTATATTTAATTAATCATGGATTAATAAATATATTCATTAATTAATAGTTAATTTTGGATTCTTCTATATGTGCGTAAGGAAGTAATTTTTGGGATTTTGGAAATGATTATCTACATTTGGATTCCGTATATATTTATGTTTCCTTGATCCGTATAGTGTAACTGGGCTTGGAAAATATGAAACTGTAGAGATTGGTTTTGAACCAGTATGTCAATGATGTTTTAATTGGAGATTAAATATCTTATTTAATTGGTTTATGGTTGTCTGATTTTATTAATGTGAAATTGGTTTAAGAACTCATTATGGCTTATTATGTGTATTCGATGCTATGAACCTTAGAGAGTTAGAAAACCAAGAACAACCTATACCTAGATGAGGTAGATAACTGCAATCTAATATAGACCATGTAGAAAACGAGATCGACTTTTAACGTTTAGATCAATTCAGAAAATATTGTATCTGCTGGATATTACCTATGCGAGTTTAATTTTTGTATTCGCTTTTGTTTAAATAATGGCAAGTCGTGCTTTGTTTGATAGGACCATGTCGTATGGATTGATTTGGGGTACCTGTTTCAGTCCTCAGTTCCGAGTTGACTGTTGTTTTGTGGTAGTGTCGTATTTGGTCATAGCCTTTGTGTGGGTGTCGAATGATGATTCATGTTTGACCATGGTTGGTCAGGTCTCTGGTTAGAGTACCGTCAGTAAGTGTACCTCTTTTGAGTCGCATTTGACCAAATGGATGTTCCCTCCTTTTTAAACTCCGTTCATCTGACCATGTCTATTCCTTGGTTTTTGAGTTCGTTTGAGTATAGTCTAGTGTCGTATGGGAAAGTGGCTTTTGATTGGGGGCCGCGCCCAAAGTGGCTGTTGGGTAACTCATCGAAAGTGAGTCTAACAAGTGATAACCTAACAATAGATTAGAATGTTAATCTCTAAGTAAGATAATTGTGCCTCACACATGGGACGAGTGCTAACACAGACTCGACATGTTGTGAGAAGGCCTGAAATGGCAAACCATCATCCTTGTCTTCACGAGAGGATGTGTGGGCCCACATGAGGCTTGGATGGGCTGGAGGCTCGGATTAGGTTGCCAGGGTAACCAGTTTATGGGGCCGGGACCTATGAAGACCTACCATGGTAACCATACCAGGTTGTGTGATGACACTTGTCCCTACATTCACTAGTGTGTTGTCGTATGGTCTTGATAGGAGCACCTTTTGTAGAGTCGTCCTGTGATTTATGCCCTTGTGAGTATCAGTTTCATGTTAGACCTTGGGTGGTGATGACTCAGTTTTGTGAATGCTCAAATGGACCTTTGTATTAGCTTTGATTATGTTCAGCTGGATCTTTTTCTTTTCAGGGATCGTTTATGTATTAATTGACCGATGTGGTCGTTTGTATATTGATTATGTTTCGCCTAGATGGCCGGATTGTAATGGTGTAACCTCATGTATTCTTAACTTTATTAATTATCAGAGGGGTCTTGCAGTTGAGCAGACTCAGAGATGTAGCCCTTTAGGGGTGAACTCCGAGATCATCTTGGTGTTATGTGATGCTTTTATTTCTTATATTTCATGTTTAGTGTTAGCATGTATGAATACCATTTTGATCGAATGCATAAGTGGTTTAGATGAGATTTATCATAGATGCATGTATGCAATCGTCTTTTAAAATGCAGTAACTTGGATCGTGAAAGAATGTAACTTAGAGTAATGGAATATATTCAGTTGTTGTTAAGGAAATTAAGTATGCATGAAAAGATCTCATATGTTTATGATAAAATTCTAGTGTGTTAGAATAGTAGATTCATGGCTTATATTTTAATGAAAAGCTTGAATGTAAGGTATGAATGAATCATAATGGATAAACATTAGCATGTGATTTATATTTCCATCTTTTGAAAGAAATTATCCTTGTTTAAGTATTATCTCGTTATAAGATAATCTACTTATTGGATTAATTGTGTGAGTTAAGTGAATTGTGAAATTTAAATAATCTCGTTGGGAAACTCTTTAGGTGTTAGTTGATGCCTTCTGCTATGTAATCTGAATCTTTGATATCTTGTTGTATCTTAATGTGGTGTAACTTTAAAAAAAAAAAATAAAAAATTATTGCACTCTATTCTTGTGTTATGGCTTAATCCCTTCGGGGTTTCCTGGCGGGGCATTACATGGATTACTACTGCATGTGTTAATAAATGGCTAATTTGCAATTGGGATCATAAGCAATTGACGCAAGAAGACAAGAGTTAGAGAAAGATGCTCTGACAAAGATGATGGACTGGTATAGGAAACTAGTATGTGCAGTATATTACCGATATGGATACTAACTGGTATTGCAGGTTATGTAAGTCAATAAGGTCCGAGATCATTGCAATAACTCCAGTTGCATGTATTGAGGTGGTTATGTTAGGTGGTATTGGAAAAGACTTGAATGAAATATGATGGCCTGGTAGTTGATCATGTATACATGCATATTTTTGGCCTAATTGGTTTGATAAATGGCATGATAGTGAAGTGGTATGACATTGTGATCATTTAAGATCATGTCATAAATTATGATGAATGTTATGGAGCTGAAAGATCATTGGATTGATCACATATGCATAGCTCAACTGATATAAGGTGAAGGTTAAAGCTCTGGTTTAGAACCTGGCAGGCAATGAAGACTTCGGATCTATGGCTTAGGGGGAGTTCACAACCATATTTTCTGATTTGTATCAGACATGCTGGACATAGGGGGAACACAAGTGTCTATGGCTGTACCGATATGTTTGAGACCTTGGGATGTTCTCATCAGTCCGAAGTTGTGAGGTATTTCAATATCTATCCAATTTGTACTTAATTGAAATCACAACTGGACCACCGAGAGTATTGCTTGCAAAGAGGGAGAGTTACCTGCACAAGAGAACATGCATTTGGTATCAGAGAAGATACAATTGGTCTCAGTGTTAGCTTCAACACTTGGTATCAACAAATTATGGTTAGAATAACCTCTGCATATCAAGGGGAGATGATGCAGTTTGACCGGCAGGTAAGTTGTATTCACTGACACATGTTCCTTCAATTGGTATCAGACTTGTATATGTAATAAGTATCCGGTTTGTATATACATTTGGTTGTTGAGAAATTGGTGTCAGTTGGTGTTTGAGACCTCCATCTCAAGTGTTGTGGATTGAGAGGATGCAAACTATGAAGGTAAAAGGAGGAGATGAATCCGGTAGAGAAAAAGGGAGAGAGAAAACCCTCTCAGTTCCCTTTGCCATTGCTGTCAAAGGGGGAGAGAGATTTTGTAGTATGCCACATACTACATGTGTGAGAATCCATGGAACACACAAAGGGGGAGAGAGAGAATTTGGAGAATGTCAGATACTACATGTGTTTATATCAATGCCAAAGGGGGAGATTGTTAGCATTGTGTTGTCATTGATGTCAATAGGTATAGGATGGCAACCAATATGGGAGATTGATGAGAAGTGTTGTCATTGATGCATATCAGAAATGGTCTCATCGATGTCAACTAGCATGGCAGGTCACCGGTAAGAAAGAGAGTGTCATCCATCATAATGGCCATTGGAGTCACCGGTACAAAAGTTAGTGTTGAATTGTGTTGAAGACATGCACAGGAGACCGGTATAGTATAACAACCGGTAAGTGATATATTGGCAAGTGCATTGTTGCCAACCGACAAGCATATGAACAGTGAGAAAACATGGTGAGCTAATGAATAAGTGCAACACCGGTCTGCTAGCGTGATGTTTGGATGTGGAATTAAATGACTCCCACCAGATTATGATGCAGTCATAAAATGAAGAAGATATCACAGGGTGAAGAGAAGACTGACAATGAGTGTGCTCAACTGGATCGCATGTGCCTGATTGAAGGTGTATTTTCTCAATGTCAGCTAAGGCATATCAGTACAATGTCAGAAGTAGAATGAGTTGACAAGGATCCACTCCTATCAGTAAGTGGGGCTTATCCCCTAACATGAATGGAACACATTACATCTCTCCAGGATAGGTTGACAAGAGTTAAAGGCAGGTGGTTGAAGGCTCACACCGGATCAACTGATGAAACACTAAGTTGCCTTAGGTGCATGAAATCTGAAATATGCACTAGATCAGTAAGGGAAGACATGATGAGTTGTTGGTACAGAGAAGGAAGGATAGGTTTATCTCTCTGACAAAATAGTTGATAAGAGAACTGGTCTATTGATGAAGAAGGCAAGGTTGAGCAGCTATAGATAGAAAGAGAAACCGAAATATAGATGCAGAACAATTGAAGATTGATGAATAGGTGTCATCAAGGTTATTACCGGTATGTAGGTCAAGTGATGAGCAAGAAAAAGAGAAAAAGTGAAAGTCTCTTGTCTGATAAAGATGTGCATGCTATATTTTGGCATGTGAAGTGATCGGTAAAGGTGTTCCACTGACAAGGCAACAAAGTGCAAGTTTGAAGGCAAACCGGTTAGGGTATAACTGGTAGGATAAGAGAACTAGTTGATGAACCCGATTGTGTGGTTGGTCGGTGATCTTGTCTGGACCAACACAATAGTCTAAGTTGAGGTGGATACCAACAAAGGTGCCATGTGGAGTCAAGGTGGTGGACATGCATGCTGTAATAGATGGAGTGTGCATCGACAAGGAAGTTACAGAGTTGGTCGACATTAAATGCAGACCCTGTAAATCATTGGATCTATTGCAGAAGTGTGCGACTTAGGAAGGTCAAATAGAGGTGATCAATGGGATGCATCGATTGATGTAGAATGTTTAGGTGCATAATGAGGTTGGTGATGCAATTTGCTGAACCATTTATGGTGATTGACCAAGTGCCTTGCTGACGGACTGCCCATGTTTGCTAAGTATAGAAAACATGCCTCGAAAGAATGAAGATATGGTAGGTGATGCCTGAGTGCTTATAGGTTGCTTATCTTCATGCATAATGAGATCTGATTGGATTTGATACTCCTCATGATTAGTGGAAGAAACCCTAATGCACCAATAGTTTGAAGTTATATTTTGGAGGGAAATCTCAGTGATATAAGAATGTAGGCAAAAGAATGGAATGATGATGTGGGTTGGTGGAGAAGAGTGATCCTGAGAAAAGTAGAGAGTAGATAAGATTGATAAGAGTCAAGGAACTCAACATCTGAAGCAGAGAGCCAACAAGGAAGATAAAACTAGTATCAGGGGTTATCTAGAGTTCAACCGATAAAGCTTGAGTAACGAGATAGCTCCTAGAGTGAATCAATCAAGTGAACCTATAGTGAGAATTGACAGTAGAGAGTGAGGTTATCCTACTAGATAGGTACAAAGAAGAAGGATAAGACACAAAGAGAACAAATAAATGGTAATAATTTGTAGAGTTGTTTAGCTGGTGGGGTCAAAACCGGTTGTTAGCAGGAGGGACAAAAGGAGGCAACAAAGAATGAAACAAGGTGTGAACTAGCAGAGAGAAGGCAGAGTGAAAGACAAAGGATACTACCAGTGTGTCAACAACAATAGGTGAAGGTGAGCAGAGAGAAAGAGATAGATAGTAGGAAGAGTAGGAGTTAACCGGTAAGGCATAGGAGGAGTAAAACCAACAGGGTGGAGTGTATGTAGTGGTTACAAGATTCACTTGTATCCAGGGTTACTACAGTTGTATTAATTTGTTATATATTGTAATCATTGAGTTGGAGCTTGGTGCTCCTTGTGTTGGTGCCCTAAATGTTGTAACCATCATTCTTATTGTGTGGCTGGATTGGAGCAGTAGACTCCAGCAACATTTCTCACCGAGGTTTTTCCTATCTAGGGTTTTCCTCATATATATCGGTGTCATGTGATGTGCCTTTGTCTGATTGCTTTGTGATGTCTTTCTTTATCTCACCGGTAGGTTTACTTAGTGTTTGCATGGCTAACCGATACTCACTCTTAGGATTAAAAGGTTAAGATTTTTGGGAACCACTGATTCACCCCCTCTCAGTGGTACATTGTGTTCAAAAACTTATATATTTGTTCCTTTAAACGAAAAAACATTCACCTCCTACAATATATATTTTCCACACAAAACAAGGTATTATTCGCCGAAGTTTTATGGAATTTTTCGTACCCTAGAAAAAAATCGCCAATACAAATTAATTTTTTTTCCTACTTTGAAATTTTTTTCGCCATCAATATGAAAATTTTCTCCCCAAAATAACGCCTGATTCGCTAGGGTTTTACACTTTTTCCCGGGGGGTGCTTTCTTAAAGTTATCCGTAGATGGCATGTTGGATTTCCTTATGCAAGATATCCTCTCCCTCAAAAAGAGAAAAATGACTCATTTGTGAAGCAATCCCTGTCAACAAGCATGGTTGAGCACACTTGTCTCTGGTTTGTATTGAAGAGGGCATGGTGGCATCAAAAGTAGTTGTAGAGGTCACGTATGGAGTAAAAAAGGTGATCCCCGATTGCTGGATGAGAATCTGACCAAGAATGAGGTGTCGACTAAGTTGGAAGAACATCTCAACCATCGGGTCAACAACAACCCTCCTGCAGAAGTTTAAATGCTAATGACTTAGAAGAAGTTCAAATGCTAGCCATCAATTTGGAGATCTCGTGCACAGATGGACGCACAAGATCTCACCAAGAGAGCACCAGTAGGCCAACGAAAGAACAAGTCATGGCTGTTGGATCAAATTTTAAGTTGAGGTAGACAACCAAGATTGCACGATGAAGCAAATGGCTCCACTCCAAAATTTTGGAGTAACATGGTCTTTTAGCTAAACAAAATTGCCCTTGTTTCCAAGAGAAGTCTTGGTGAAAAGGCCCTTTATATGAAAATTGGGCCCACCGGGCCCACAAAGTCATCTGCCACCACTGACATGGCCGCTGAGTCATCGGGCCCATCATCCACCCCTCGACCCTCTTATCCCACACGACCATCTTGGACATCCACTTTCCCCTGCGAGATAGCGGGGAAAGTCCTGCCCATTGTCTCTTCTTATCCCACACAACCCTTTCGATCTCTTCTTTCACTCTGCGGGATAACAAAAGAACTTAATGCCAATCGAATAACATGCTACGGTAAATAGCTTGACGTAGTCAATAACATGTGACAATCAATAAGATGCGATGCCAATACAAGATGGCGAATAACATGACGTGTTATTCGTGTGAGATGTTGATGTTACTGCAAGGAACGGGTCGATAATATATCATGTTATTAACACCCACATAACCTTTGTGCTATGTTCTCTAAAAAATATAAGTAAGTAGCTAACTCTACTGAGTGTGATAACACGACTTGTTATCTACACCGACTAACCTGACATGTTATATAACACTGAACTTTTTGAATTGATCTTTGAAAGAGTTGGCACAAAAATTGCCAATAGTAACCTTTGGGAAGCTCCTAGGATACATAGTGTCACAACGAGTCATTGAAGTTGATCCAGTGAAAGTTAAAGCTATTCTTGAGATGCCTCCACCAAATAATATTAGTCAGCTAAGATCTGTGTGTGTGAAAAAGTGAACCTGTAGCTGCAAGAACAACACTTCAATTAAGTCATTATATGCATGGTTAGTAATCAATAATCAATAAGAAATAAACCATAGCAAAGTGACTAATTGCCTTCTAAAAGATGCGAGTATAAGATTGCTCTCAGATTTTTTATAAGCAATACCAGTGACTAGACTACACCAAGACAAAGGATTTAATCTATATGATATTAAGCTATATGGATGCAAGATGGATGAGTAATTCAAGCAAATTCAAGCAACAATGCATGCAAGCAATAATGAATGTATGATGGATGCAAGTAATCTAAAAAAGCACAATGATTTCAATGACTCCAGAGCGAAATTAGTGTGATAATAATTTCCAAGCGTGTTCTCAAAAATCTCTGGGGTGAATTGGAATGAGAGCTGAAGACTAAATTTAGAGAGAATTACAAAAAGCTCAATTTAGGATTAATTGAAAATAATTGAAAAATCAGGTTGAGTTAACCTTGAGATAGATTCCAATTATAGTTTAATTGAAATGCATTCAAATTAGAAGTCCAAGTTGCATTGGAAAATAATAATAAATTAATTCCATGCACATCTGATAAAAATAGATAATTCTTCAATTTAATCAAGAAAAGAGTTTTCTTAATGCAACTGAACTTCTTTTTCTGAAAAGCTTTGAGTTCCAATTTTAGAGAATAATTCAACAATTCAATTAAATTGCTTTTCTGATTTCAAGTTCTAAATTTAGAAAAAGAAATAATATCTCAAGTTTGATTTCTCTCTCTCTTCAATTCTTTTTGACTTTTGTTTTGTTTCAATTCAACTCTTTGTAATAAATTAATTCATCTTTTGTAATAAATTAATCCTTTCGCATGATTGAATGGCAAATTTATTAATTAATTAAATATGCAAAGATATTTAATAAACTAAAATGGGATAATTGATCAAAATGATTATTCTTGAAATAATTCAATTAATTAAATAAATATTTAATTAATATTGAGTGGTTGATTTGTCATGTGATTTTTGATAATTAAGGAATTAATAATGTGCTCAAGATTGATTTAATTGCCTTTGGTTAGGACCTTGGTGATGTTGTCAAGATTAGGGGCCCATGGTTTAGATGACCAATTTTAGGGTATTACATTTGCCCCTCTTTGAATTAATGTGCGAGAAGCGCTTTGATTCAAAGAATGTGTGATGTCCAGGAAATGCCAGTTCTGAACTTGATTGATCATGAACTAGATAAAAAGTGAGGTGTTAGCTTGATTCGAAGCGACAAAGCTAAATGAGGTCTGATTAAAGTGATACCGATCCCGAACTTGATTGAACTGAGGAACGATAGAAAACAAAGATATCGAACTTGAACTTGATTGATCAAGAAGCGGATCTTACTGATCTAGAACTTGATTGATCTTAGATACAGTGAATAATGATAAAAATCGATCTTGAACTTGATTGATCAAGACACAATGAGCGAAGAATAAACCGTCCAGCTTGATCAAGAAACGAATACTGAACACCCGCTTAGATTTAGAATGACCAAAGAAACTCTTTAAACTTTTGATTGAGTTTAAACGAATAATCAGTTTGATTTGAAGCGATGAAACTGATATGCCCCTAGCGATTGATTGATTCAGATGATTGAGAGATTTCAACTTGATGTGAAGCGATGAAGTTGAGATGCCCCTTAGCGATAAGGATTTTAATTAGAAATATTTTGCTCGACTTTTGATGAAGATTTGAAAAAAATTCTCGACTTGTGAGATGTAAAGTCATAAGGTCATGAGTATGCCCCCTCGGGAGCGAAATCGAAAGATAGCGAGGGTAGTTGATTATAGGCAATTGTTTGGCGAAAATAAGTGATTTAAGCAAAAATTGATTTTGAGGATTTTTCGGAAGATTTGGCAATGATTGATGAGAAATTGAGCATAGAGTTGATTGGTAGAATTGAAATGTGGATGTGTAGAATTGAAATTGAATTAAGATTCAGCGTTGAAATTGAGCGCAATTTGAAGAAAGAATGAGCATTAATGAAAAAAAAGCGCCAAGTGGTCAAAATTGTGAAATTGACTAGCAAGACAATCTCGAAGTTTGATTTCGATCCTGAAAATTGAATCAGAGCAGGCACATTAGCCAAGGGTACAATTTTCGTGTCCCTCAGAGCAAGTTGAAAAATTAGGTTTTAGGCTATATATAGGACAAAAGTGTCATTTTCAATTCATTTTAACCCTCCAAGTTTGAAAATTCAAAAAATCGTCTGCGAAGAAAAATGGTGGTCCCTACTCGTCAGCATTGATTCGAGCACCAAAGACGACATAATCGACCCTGAAACTACGAGCTAGTGGTAAGTGATCAATCTTTAGCCTCTGTATGTTTCCAAATTTGAATTTTTTTGTGTATTTTTCATGTTTTTGACGGGTTTGAAGTCGGGTTTCACGGTTTATCGTGCGAGACAGGATCCTGTCTCGTACGAGAAACTAGCAAATTTTGTTTTATTGTTTCAACCCATTAGAATTGTCGTACGAGAGCAACCCTTGTGTCGTACGATAGGCCGGTTAAAAGACTATTTTGTCGTGCCGTGTATAAAACTTTGTCATTTGAGGCTGTTTTCTCGTACTATAGCCATTTATGACTCGTATGAGATTCTGTTTAACTGTGTTTTGTCGTTCGAAAAACAGTGACAATTTTTGAAAGTGTAAACATGAAATTTTGGTTTTGTATTTAACTTATTTGGATTTGCGTGATTTTTAACTTCTCTTGCAGGCTAATTTGGAATGTTTTCTGATGTTCGTTGTTGGGTTTTGCAGGTTTGTTTACCTCCTGTGCTCTTCAGATGTGTATATCCGCCCACGATGACTTTAGTTCAGGATTTGTCTAAGGTTGAGCAGGCTCATGTTGATTTATGTGGCTTGGCTCATTTGATGAGGTTACCTAATATCCATGTGAACCACGGGATGCTCACGGCGTTGGTAGAACGATTTCATTCAGAGCATAATACCTTTCATTTGCTGGTTGGGGAGTTGACCATCACTCCTGAGGATATGTACAAGATTCTTTGTATTCCTTTTGCTAGGGATAAGGTGGACTATGATACCGCATTGTTACCTGGACTGCAGGCACTGAGAAATGTATTCAGGGATCTAGATATCTTGACTTGTTCTATGAGTTGGGATATACTGATGAGTAGGTACAGTGAGGAGTATCCGCTGGCATGTGTCTTAGCAGGGTTTATTGGGTGCTTTTTGATGCTAAACTGAGGGCAGCAGGGTTTCCAGAGCGCATGGGGTCAGATACTTGAGCGATTGATAGAGTCCCCTCAGAGACTTGGCTGGGGTTCTTGCTTACTGGCCCACATGTATCGAGAGATGCATGAGATTGTTTATAGAGAGGGGTGGAGCATGGCTGCTGGGGTGTACATTTTGCAGGTGTGGGCTTGGGAGCACCTTTCCATGTGTCGGCCGATAGTGACAGATAGCAGGGAGCCAGGACAGTCGATCATTTATAGATATGCTGGATATATCACGCAGCCCGGGCCAGACAAACTTTTGGAGACAGCAGCTCGATGACTTGATAGCTATCGTATGACAACCATATAGAGGGTTAGAGCCATGGGATGACTGGCGGGCAGTGCACATAAATCTATTTGTCACACGCCCACTGATTGGGAGATTGCAGCCTGTTGTGGAGCGATTCATCGTTTCACAAGTGATGAGGCAGTATGGCTGGCCTCAGGGGATCTCATAGGACTTTACAGCATATGCTAGGTATGCGGATGAGGAGAGGCAGGGTTGGGCATCTAGGCTATCTTATGCCTTGGCTATGCAGGAGCTGACAGGTTTACCTCACCTGAGGTGGGATTACCTAGAGGATATAGCAGATGCGGGGGTATTGCCCCAGTACAGGGATTATTTGCAGCAGCATCCATTCCCTCAGCTTACGGATCCTGGAGAGCATGCTACTCATATCGAGGATGTGGAGGATGATGCCCCCGCACCGACACAGGGACAGGCACAGAGATAGGGTCAGGGATAGGGCCAGAGACCAGATGCTCCACGACGGACTGGTGGTGATCCTGGTGCTAGTAGCAACGGAGTGTGAGCTGACATTGGACAATAGAGGGGTGAGGGTGGATCCCTTAGGAGAGTAGGCATGAGGTTGGGTGGGGGAGAGGAGGAGCGAGCAGCTCCGAGGTAGGTCCGTCAAGGTGAGAGGAGCAGGGCGGAGCCACAGGTGGAGAGGGTGGTGGAGATGGTGGCGGAGAGCCTGCGAGGGAGCAGGGGGCTGACATGGGTTGGTCGATGGGAGCACGTCTTGCAAAGCTACAGTCACAGTTGTTAATGGCGCAGACTGAGCTGGCAGAGTGAGACCGACAGCTGGCCAAGGTGAGGACTGAGCGTGATCGCCAGATTGCGGCTTTGAGAGCAGAGTCGAGAGCAGAGATAGAGTCTCTACGACAGGAGGTCCTTCTCCAGAGTAGTAGGGCATCTTATTATGTAGCCGTGTATAGTGCTGTAGTCCCTATTGCATAGCAGGTGCAACCTTATTCGCAATATATGGCCAGATTGGAGGGAGCGCAAGCACCTCGACAGGATCCTGAGCATCAGGATCCTCCTCCTCCACTAGGAGATGAGGGAGAGGGTGCCAGCTAGATGATTCTTTTTGTAGCTCAGAATTTTTTTTGTAGACACACCCATTTATTTTTTTGTAGCCTATACAATTCTTGTTCCGATGGGAGTTTGTACATGTCATTGGACATCATTTTGTACTCTTAGACTTGAGATGATATATATATATATATATATATATATATATATATATATATATATATATATATACAAGATCCGATTTGACTTCATTGTACTTGTGTCAATTCGATTATGAGATATTTCTATATGTTTTATTCTATATGTATGCATTTATTTTTTAGCATGAATGTATGTATTACAAATGATAATGGATGTATATGTTTTTGTTTCTTTTCATATGCAAATAAATGAATGAAAATGAGCAGTGCAATTTTTTTTTTTTTCTATGTAATAAGATGAATACAAATGATTAATAATAAAATGAATGAATCTATATGAAATGTTATGTATGCAGCTAAATGTCTCAAAACGCAAGTACTCGATCGGAGAAATAATGATAAATAGACCACTTAGCGTAAGAAATGATAATGCTTTCAGCTCACATTCTGAAGATAAAGAGATTATTATTATCACACCAAAATCACCCTAGATTCACTAAAATGCAGAATGAAATGCAAAATGATATGCAAAATGCAACCTAAACCTAGTCACTAGATTTAAAATACTTAAGATTCATCACTGAGCATAACGAACACAACAGTCAAGGTAGAGTTCCTTTCTTTTTCAATGTGCAATATTACTTATCTTGTCCGCAATGACCCTTTTTTTGTTCATATCCTTGGACAGATTTCACAGGGACCCGAATTGCATCATAAAGAAATTCCCTCAAAACAGACAAAGAAATGACATGGACCTCGCTGTAGCATACAATTAAGCAGAGTCGAGGTATGTGAGGTGATTTCACCTTAATGTGAAGGCTCTTATCATAGACACCCAGCTAATTTATATGTTTCCAGATCATCGGGATCATTCCTACAAGCAGAAAATAAAGAAAATATTATGCCCCCAATCCTTGCACCTCTTAGTCAATACAGACTTCCTCGAATTACTCAGGGGGATAATAATTGAAAACCAATATAAAAGACAACATACAAAGAAAATTTTCCATTCATAGCTCAAACTGTTTAGTAATTGTTCTTAGTTATGTTGTTTTGCTTGTGAACTCAGTGATAAAAACTCTGTAGTAGTCAGGAGACCGGTGACTGACTCGGAGTGGCTGACTAGGTTTCACTGACGGAATAATGACTTGGTTGACACTGCTTAGGATATGTAATGTGCTCTGTCGAGTAACCTAAGACTAAGATATTGATCTGTTTCAAGTCATGAGGGTTCCAACGAACCAGGATGTCACAAAAGTGACTGAAAATATGTACAAGCGAAAGTAAAAGATAATTGAAAGCGGGAAATGCCAACGTTGCGTTGATAGATGGAGCGCTTGAGTACAAGAGGCGCCTATTTACCGGGTTTTCACTTGCTTGGTAGAGAGTAGAGATTCATTTTTTATTTATTTTTACCAAGGTGCTTGTTTACCAGGTTTTTACCAGGGTATTTTCTCTCTTTTTTCCCCCTTTTTTTTTTTTTTTTTTTTCAGGACTTTTTATGATTTTTTATGATTTTTTCAAGACATTTTCTGATTTTTAGGATTTCTTCAGGACATTTTCTGATTTATAGGATTTCTTCAGGACATTTTCTGATTTTTAGGATTTCTTTAGGACATTTTCTGCTGTACAGTTTGCTGGAGTAGAGAATGCTAAGTAAAGAATCTTTTCAGGTGGATGGTATTAATCGGTTCTTGGAGCTGTTCTCCTTCTGATGTTGAGAGTTGATAGGCACCAGAGCCGAAGACTGTAGTAATGATATAGGGACCCAGCCAGTTGGGTTCAAACTTCCCTTTGTTGTCTCGAAACTGTTGATTTTTTGGATTTTCTCTCAGAACTAGGTCACCAACTTGAAATTCACTTTGTCGAACTTTCTTGTTATACCCTCTGGACATTCTCTTTTGATACGCTCTGAGATGATTAAATGCTACTTGTCGATGCTCATCCAGCAATTCAAGTTCTTGCAATCTAGATATTCTACGATCTTCATCAGTAACAAGACCTTGCAACGAAACTCTTAGAGATGGTATTTCTACTTCAATAGGTAATACTGCTTCGGACCCATACACCAAAGAGAAAGGTGTAGCCCCAGTAGGTGTTAGGATACTTGTTCTGTAAGCCCATAGTGCCAGATTGAGCTACAGATGCCAATCTTTCCCGGATTTGTTTACTGTTCTGTGCAAGATAGTCAGTAGGTTTTTGTTAGATGCCTCGACTTGTCCATTACCTCGAGGGTGATATACTGATGACCAGTGTTGCTTTATTTTGAATTTCTCACAAATTTCATCTAGGTCTTTATTCTTGAACTGTCCTCCATTATCAGTCACGATGGACGAAGGTATCCCATACCTGCAAATTATATAGTTTAGGATGAATAAGGCGACTTGTTTACCAGTTGCTTTGATGAGAGGAATCACCTCTACCCACTTGGTGAAATACTCAGTGGCCGTTATGATGAATTTATGTCCGTTGGATGAAGTAGGATATATCTGACCAATGAGATCAAAGGCCCATTGTTGAAAAGGCCAGTGTGTAATGAATGGTATGAGATCCCTCACCGGGGCATGTATGAGATTTCCATGAAGCTGACATTTCTCACAAGTCTTAGCAAATTTTATGGCATCTTTTTCCATATCTGGCCAGTAGTAGCGAGCCCATAATAGTTTCTGAGCTAAAGTAAAACCATTCGAATGAGATCCACAAATACCTTCATGGACTTCCGATAATGCACGTTTTGATTCTTCAGTTTCTAGACATCTAAGAAAAGTACCATCCAAACCTCGTCTAAATAAATCGTTAGCTATGATAACATATCGTGAAGCATTTTGAGTTAGGTTTCTTTTCTTGTTACGAGTAAGGTTTTCAGGGATAATTTGGTCACAAAGATAGGAATAGATGTGGCTGTATCGGGATGAATCGTGTCGAATAATAGAATAGACTATTTGGGTCTCAGGAGAATCATAAGCAGGGTAATATAACTCTTCCACTAGGAAATCAAAGCAAAAATTGGACTCTTGTAGCTTAGGTATAGATGCCAAGGTAGCCATAGCATCGGCTGCTCTATTTGCTGATCTAGGAATTTGTTGGAATGATACAAAAGCAAAATACTTCTTGAAATCATCTACCATCCTCTTGTAAGGCATCAATTTCTCATCCCGAGTCTGATATGTATCGTTGATTTGATTGATGACCAGCTAAGAATCTCAATAAATATGTAATTCAGCAACCTTCCATTCAATGGCTAGTTTTATTCCATTTACCAATGCTTCATATTCTGCAATGTTGTTTGTGCAAGGGAATAGAATCTTATAAGATTTTGGAATTGAGTACTTCTGAGGAGTAATGAATAGTATGCCAGCACCTGACCCATTTTGAGTAAAGGACCCATCAAAGAACATCTTCCAGGGTTGTTGAGTAAGATGCATTATTGATTCATCTGGGAACTCAATGTGTAGTGGTTGAGTATCCTCAAGTGGAGCTTCAGCAAGTTGATCAGCAATTACCTATCCTTTTATGGCTTTGCATTCCACATATTCAATGTCAAACTCTGTAAGGATCATTACCCACTTTGCCAATCATCCGGTGAGTGTTGCTTTATTAAGAAGATACTTGAGTGGATCAATTTTGGCCACCAACTTGACTGAATGTGCGAGCATATAGTGCCTTAGTTTCTGTGATGCGAAGACTAATGCCAAGCATGCTTTTTCTATTATACTGTAGCTCATTTCGTAAGACACCAATGTCCTGTTGATGTAATAAATAGCTCTTTCCTTTTTGTTGTCATCCTGTTGTGCCAGAAGTGCCCCCAATGATGAATCAGTTGCTGATATGTATAAAATTAATGGTTTACCTTGAATAGGTGGCATCAATATTGGTGGATTTGATAGATACTCTTTGATTTATTGAAGATGTTCACATTCTTGATCCCAATTGTATAATATGCCTTTCCTTAGTACCTTTGTAAAAGGTTGAGCTTTGTCTGCTAGTTGAGAAATAAATCTTCTAATGGATTGGAGACGTCCCTGTAGACTTCTCATTTGACTAATGTTCTTTGGAGGCGACATTTCCATTATAGCTTGGACCTTCTTAGGATCAACCTCGATGCCCTTCTTTGAAATGATGTAGCCAAGTAGTTTACCAGATGTCACTCCGAATGCACACTTCTTTGGATTTAATCGAAGCTTGAACTTTTCCATTCTGTCAAGTATAGGACCTAACTCTTGAATATGCGTTGATCTTTTCATAGTCTTCACTAAAGTGTCATGAACATAATCTTCCATATTCTTATGCATCATGTCATGAAAGATAGTTGTAACTGCTCTTTGGTAGGTCGCTCCTGCGTTCTTTAACCCAAATGGCATAATGTTCCAGCAAAAGGTTCCCCATGCACAGGTGAAAGCTATCTTTTCTTGATCTCCAGGAGCAATTTTAATCTGATTGTAGCCGAAGAATCTGTCCATTAGTGAGTACATCTCATAACCAGCTATCATGTCGACTATCATATCAATATTTAGCAATGGAAAGTCATCTTTTGGACATGCTTTATTGAGATCTCTAAAATCTACACAAACTCTGATAGATTTATCTGCCTTTGACACAGGTACTATGTTGGAAATCCATTCAGCATAATCTATCGCTCTGATAAATCCAGCTTTGAGTAGTTTCTCTAGTTCAGCTTTGACCAATAGTGCGACATGCGGGTGCATCTTACAAAGTTTTTGTTTAAATGGTTTTACTCCTGGTGTTATTGAGAGATGGTGCATAATGAGATCAGGATCTAAGCCTGGCATATCAGAGTATGTCCATGCAAAATTTATTTTCTTCTCTAAGAATAGCTGAGTGAAATCCTTCAATTCCTTTGCTGATAGTGATTGAGCTATGTGAATAATTTGTGGTGTCTTGATTCCCAATATTCACTGGCTGAGTTGGCTCGATCAATATGGAAGACTGCTCCTGAAAATGACTGGGCAGTATACCAAGTATCTCACCTTCAGGTGCGTCAGAGAGGTTTTCACCTTTGGGTACATCCTTTATTTTCTCTTTTTTAGATTCTGACACCGCCACAATGTGGTTTTCGCCATCAGATCTTTTATTTTTATCTTTCTTGTTTTTGTGACTAAGATACTTGATATCCTCTTCAGTCATATTTTCACTCCATTCACTGGTGGAAGAGTTAATAGGTTCGACTGCATTGAGATAATAGGATAATGTATAGTCATTGGCAAAAATAGGTATATCCATGGGTTGATTCTGTAAAGTACAATCAATCAATTTGGGATGTATTAGGGACAAATTTTGGATAGGTTCAAGAGCGTTCATGGTATTGTTATCACAGCTATGGATCAAAAAGTCGAGTTCCAGAATGATACCTTGCGTAAGTGTCTCAAGACCAGGAAGAGTCAGATCATGATTATTAAAGTTCATGTTAATATTTAATCGATCTAATCCAATAGGCATACTTATAACATCATTGACTAAGTCAGACTGGACATCATGTCGTGGTTTAACAACAAGAAGACTAGTGGGCAATTTTTCATTGTTTGTATCAGATGATTTAGAATTTGAGGATGAGTGGGTATCATCATGAACAAGACTGTCATCAGAATCATCAGAGTTATCTGATGAAGTTTCCAAGTCTCTTTCAGGTGATTTAGTAAGCATATGTATGGTATCAATACTAACATCTTTAATGCTACAAATTCCTTCATATTGTAGTTCATTTGTCATTTGTATCTGACACACCTGTTGACATGGTCTCATTGTTTCTGTGGCTTTCTGTCGTCTACTCCATTCAGCTTCTTCTAGACTGACAACTGGTTCTTGTGCTACAACTTCTAACTCTTCCTGTGTAGTGCTATAACTGATTTGTTCTATTTCGGGATAAGGACACATAGATGAGAAGCTTTCTGGTATTGTTCCATCTTTCAATGCTTGTTCATAATTTGCTTGCCTCTTTTGTCTAATTTCTTTTATTTCCTTCTCTAGTTTTAGGCGCATCAACTCTTGAGTATCATCTATGATACCACTAGATTCTTCTGGAGTTTCTGTAGCGGATGTGTCTAAAAGATAGTCAGGACCCCATTCATACTCATTTGAATCAGTCTCTGAATCATCTACCTGTTGCCTGCTAGTATATGTGACTGGAATTTTTAATGATGCAAACAATTCTCTGATTCTTACAAATTCATCTCTTATATCTTTAGGAACCTCAATTTCTTGTATTATCGTAGCTGATACCGTTGAAACTTGAGCACTGACTATTTCTTCTTTCTTGACTGTTGATTCCTCTCTCTCTTTTCTACGCTCTTCTTTCGTCTGTTTAGCATTTGCTTCATGTAATATTAAAGGCGATATCTTTTTCAAGCCTTTAGACTTAGAAACATGTTTTTGTTCTGATGTCTTTTTAGGATTGTATCCCAGTCCAGCTTTATCATGTGTGGATTTGGTTTGTAGCTGAATTGGTTCAGTAATACCTTCTTTTTGTTTGCCCAAAGGACCAGTACCTGAGTACCCCATGCACTGAATCATTTTGTAACCATGACCATACTGGTTTGAAGAAATCTCACAATGTCGTACCTCCTCATTTGGACTATCTTCCTTATAGAGCCAGTTAAGCACAACATCCTCTTCTATTTCATCTGCCAAGGAGGTAGAAGACTGTATAAAGAGACCATCATATATAATATTCAGAGCTGGAGTTTGGGTTCTCATAGCCTCTAATGGCTTGCCTAACTATTTTGGCGATGGAGGAAGAGAAACTAATGATAATACTGGTTCTATCTTGTAGGTATCCATGCCAGTATCTGTAATCTTCAATCTCTTTTCTAAGTCTTTGATCAATGTTTCTGGATCTTCATTTGGAGAGGCTGCCCTATTAAGAGGCACAAGAGTATCTACACCTTTTGTCAATACACTACAGATGACATTTGTATCAGCCGGAATATTGACTTCAGCTCCATTATAAGGAAACTTTAAGCATTGGTGATGTGTTGAGGGTACTGCCTTCATTTCATGAATCCATGGCCTACCCAACAATATATTGTATGACAATGGAATATTGAGAACCTGGGAAAGGACATCTCTCTCTACCGGTCCCACTCTGATTGGTAATGATACCAAACCTTTGGAGGTCCTCTCTTCTTCATCATAGGCTTTAATTGTTATTTTCTTGCCTAGGTCAATGACATTTTCAGAGAATCCTAGTTGTGTAAGTAGATGATAAGTACAGATATTCAACCCCGCTCCTCCATCTATCAAAACATGTTTAATTCTATGTTTGTAGATCATGGCTTCAATATGCAATGGCTGGTTATGTGGATGATTTAATGAGTTGTCATCTTCCTCAGAGAAGGTCAAATAGTGAGGTGAAGTTAGATGACCCACCATAGACTGAAACCGTTCAATGTCTAAATCTTTTGGAACGTCGGTAGTGAGCAATGCTTGGTGTAGAATTTCCTTGTGAGAAGATGAGAGCTATAGCAATTCAAAAATTGAAATTTGAGCATTTTTCCTTTTCAACTGTTCAACCACGCTGTATCCAGAGGATGATGATGAGGAGGTTAATCTTTTAAATTTGTCCAAGGTTGATTCCTTTTGTTTATTTGGCACAGCTGTCGGATTTGATGTTTTTTGAGCTGGTTTGGAAGAGCTAGCTCCTTGGAGGGTGACTTTCTTTTGAGATCTGGTTAGAGCTTTTGCATATCATGATTCATTTGGTTTATCTTGAACTATAATCACATTGCAATGTTCTGAGTGTGAAGGTTCAATCATGTTGCTAATGTTGTCCTGGTTGACATAAGCATAATTTACCTTAGCACCTCCTTTGGTCTTTGAGGAATCACCTTGTTCATAAGCAGGCAAAGGGTCTTTAAATGCTTTATGATCAGCATTGGTTGGGTGATTCCCAACAACAACTTTACCAGCGTCTATGAGATCCTGAATCTCATGTTTTATCTTCATGCAACTGTTTATGTTATGACCCTTGTTCCGATGGAAGTCACAGTATTCATTTTCTCTCCACCATCTTGGTTTGACATCTGGATCATATGGTCTAGAGTTATCTGGTAGTGTTATCAAGTTGTTTGCCGATAGAGTTTTGAAATCCGACTCATATGATTCTTCAAGAGGAGTAAAATCACTCTTAGGTCTGGAAAGCCAAGGCTTTTCTTTGAACCATTCCTTTGTTTTCTTTGGCTGATTTTTTGCTGCAATTTCAGTGGCTTTAAGTGCTTGTGCAGCACTGGCCAGATTGAATATTGTTGATTTTGAGTTGGTTTTGACAGTGTCTACTACTCCATCATTAACAACATTCTTGTTGTTGTCTTTGGCAAATTTCCAATACTTGTTCTTCTCTTTAGAACTGGATCCTGTTTGTGTTTCTTTCCAAGGTGTGATATCTCCCTTTTTTATGAGCACATCTTCCATTCGAATGGCATTATCTACCATTTTGTTAAATGATGGGTGTACTTGCATTTGTACGCTATATTTCATTTCGGGGACCAAGTTATTAACAAATATATCCATTTTCTCAGAGTCCAAGATAGGTCGTGGGTACCTAGAGAACATCCTTCTCCAGCGTTGGAGAAAAGTAAGAAGAGGTTCCCCTGTTTTCTATTGAGTATTACAAAGATCGATCATAGTCACAGGATGTCGAATGTTGTATGAGTATTTTTGTAAGAACAGTTGGATTAGTTCTTCGAATGTTTTTATTCCTTTGGGTAGACTTGAGAACCATTCCATTGCTTGACCCCCTAAACTCCTTGGGAAGAGACGCATAAGGTACGTTTGATCATGCATGAATTCCATACAAGCAGTACTAAATTCCCTGATGTGATCTTGAGGATCTGAGGTACCATCATATTTATCAAATTTTGGGATTTCCACTCGTGAAGGGAACGAAGACATGTGTAAATTCTTGTCAAATGGGAAGGGACATATTGCTTCCAGAGAATATTGGTTCGGGGAATTGTCCTTATTCTTCAGGTCTGTGAGCTCTATTCGGAAAGCTATTAACTATTTGTGTACCATGAGTATAGCTGAGTCTTTCCTCTTAGTAACAAGTGTCTGAACATCATATCCAAAAGGAAGTTTAGCACCTTGATTTGCTAGTTCTAAGAAATAGTCTTCCTTTTCGCAGAGCATGATAGCTTTCATCATTTTTCTAATGTCTTTGTCTTTCTGACAGTCAAGGATTTCTTTTTCTGGAGGTTTAGTAGCTTCGTCAGTCTCACTTAATGATGAGGAGTCATTATGATTTTTAGGAATATTACAGTCATTTTTGTTTCCATCATTGTTTTCTGTCTCATGTATAGTGGGAGATTTCGGTTCATCAAAAATTGGTTCACCTGATGACGATGGTATGTCAGTGAGGGGATCCTTCACGTATAATGGATTATCTTGATAAGTGAAGGTTTGCTCTTTGGCTTTTGTCTTACGAGAACTCTTGGTTTGAATAGGCATTTTTTATGGATTAGTGTGATCTAGAGTTGTTTTGTGATGCAGAGGTCAAGATCAATTTCAGAGCTAGTTTGTTCTGTTTAGCATATTGTTTTGGCAGAAACAACTGAGATTTTGTCTGATTTCAGGAATGATCTATCCTATCTAAGATGTTTTCCTGGGTTGATTCTAAAATTGTAACTAAGATTCAGTCTGATTCAGGAACAATATATCCTATGTAAGACGTTATCTAAGTGACTTGAGTTTGATAGGTAGTTTTGATTGAACTAGCTGAAGGGTGATCGACCAAATCGTGCAACAAAAAAAAATGGCAGAGGTACACTATCTTGATCTGTTTTATGCTCAGGAAAATGATAACCAGTATTATGTTCACTGTAGACTGTGTTTTTGGCAATTTTGAATGTTCTGTCTGACAAAACCAGAGACTCGTACGACTGATTTTTTCGGACGACAATTTAGCAGTTATAGGATGACAGAAGTTCTGTTTCGTATCCGTTGCTATCTTATACCGTATGACTAATGGGCATGTGTAGGATGACAAAAGACTTAGGTCGATTCTGTCTCGTACGAGATAGAATACAGTGCAGGATGATGAATGATTTAAACTCGTACGACAAAGAATCTGATATAGAACGACAATTGAGTAGATTCATACAACATCAGACTGGTGTAGCACGATAAATTATCAGACTCGTACGACTGTTCACAGGGCAGAGACTAAAAATTTTGAGTTTTCTGACTGCTGAGTATGACAAATTCTGAGATGGGCTGATTTTTGACTAGGATTGATACAGACAGAGTTTCGACTGAGGATGGACTAGTTTCTGACATGGACAGAGTTCGACTCATTGAGTTGTTTCTAGTCTTCACTAATTTTTGGTATTTCCATTTTTTTGTTTGTTTGTTTGTTTTTGTTTCAGGGATGAAAAACACAGAAAACAAGTAGTATTTATAGTGACTCCAATCACAGCATGCAAACCCTAAGGAATCTGGTGAGGAAAGAAAACCTTTGCTTGTAGACTCAAGTACACACCCAATAGCTAATCAGAATACGGTTGCTGAGTCTCATGCAATGGATTCTCAACGCCGTATTATCCGACTCCAAACGCTAATGGGGGCACGAAATGACAAGTATCTTGGGAGAGTTACTATCTCTTTTGCAGAAAGATTATCCCCCTTTCGGAGATGAACCGGGTAGCTTCTAATTTTAAATTGGATTTAGTCAGGGATTCGTTCGGCGCGTCGAGGTATAAACTCAATTAAGCGGTCTCCCAGCCTTGAAAACCAAGGTTTAATATACCCGAAGGTATAGAGGAGAGCTATTCCCAAGTACTGCCGTTGACTTGATTTTCATCCAATCACGTTTATTTTATAGTGGGTTGGAGTACTTGGTGTCTAGCTGTTCCCACTTAGGTCATTCCCCTCACACCGGCCGTAACGGCTTTAAGAGTTTTTCAACCCCTTGGGAGGGCAGGCCTGCTAAAGATGTACAAATCTCAAACAAAGAAAAAGCTTCAAGGGTCTGGATTTCTGATTGTCTAGAAAAAGACAAGAGCATACTCTCCTACCTCTCAGAATTTTCTACAAAGCACAAAAGACAGATTTGATCTTTAACTAGATAGCAAGTTAGGTTCCTAAAAAATGAATTTAAAGAATACACGATGTTTAGTTGATTCTCCTTAGGCAACCTGCAAAGACAACGAATCAGTAGTCATATTGTCTTTGTGCGACAAGCAATATTCTTCGACAAGTGTTCTGCAAAAACTAGTTAGGCTGTGAAAAACTCTGAGACAGACAGATAAACAGTCAAGGTCAGTCGTCAGAAATGAAAAATATGAAATTTTGCCTCTTTTACCAGAAAATACAGAATCGTATGACAGAGTCTCGACTCGTACGAGATAGGAAATAGTAAAGTACGAGACCAGATTACTGATGATGTTGGCTTGTACGGAATATGATTACTACTTGTACAACAGAGTGTATGCTCGTACGACTGGCATGTCTACTCATACGATAATATGTTTGTAATTCGTGTGACACCTGCAATTTATCGTTTCATCCTGTAAGAATTGTCGTACGAGATGTACAGATGAAAAATTGAAAAATCTGAAACCTGGAAAATAAGAAAAATAAAGCAGTCAGTCTTGGAGGCCGAAAAAAAATGTAGTCTTCGGGCCCCACGGTGGGCACCAGAAATGTGTGTGTGAAAAAGTGAACCTATAGCTGCAAGCACAACACTTCAATTAAGTCATTATATGCATGGTTAGTAATCAATAATCAATAAGAAATAAACCATAGCAAAGCGACTAATTGCCTTCTAAAAGATGTGAGTATAAGATTGCTCTCAGATTTTTTATAAGCAATACTAGTGACTAGACTACACCAAGACGAATGATTTAATCTATATGATATTAAGCTATATGGATGCAAGATGGATGAGTAATTCAAGCAAATTCAAGCAACAATGCATGTAAGCAATAATGAATGTATGATGGATGCAAGTAATCTAAAAAAGCACAATGATTTCAATGACTCCAGAGCGAAATTAGCGTGATAATAATTTCCAAGCATGTTCTCAAAAATCTCTGGGGTGAATTGGAATGAGAGTTGAAGACTGAATTTATAGAGAATTACAAAAAGCTCAATTTAGGTTTAATTGAAAATAATTGAGAAATCAGGTTGAGTTAACCTTGAGATAGATTCCAATTATAGTTTAATTGAAATACATTCAAATTAGAAGTCCAAGTTGCATTGGAAAATAATAATAAATTAATTCCATGCACATCTGATAAAAATAGATAGTTCTTCAATTTAATCAAGAAAAGAGTTTTCTTAATGCAACTGAACTTCTTTTTCTGAAAAGCTTTGAGTTCCAATTTTAGAGAATAATTCAACAATTCAATTAAATTGCTTTTCTGATTTCAAGTTCTAAATTTAGAAAAAGAAATAATATCTCAAGTTTGATTTCTCTCTCTCTTCAATTCTTTTTGACTTTTGTTTTGTTTCAATTCAACTCTTTGTAATAAATTAATTCATCTTTTGTAATAAATTAATCCTTTCGCATGATTGAATGGCAAATTTATTAACTAATTAAATATGCAAAGATATTTAATAAATTAAAATGGGATAATTGATCAAAATGATTATTCTTGAAATAATTCAATTAATTAAATAAATATTTAATTAATATTGAGTGGTTGATTTGCCATGTGATTTTTGATAATTAAGGAATTAATAATGTGCTCAAGATTGATTTAATTTCCTTTGGTTAGGACCTTGGTGATGTTGTTGAGATTAGGGGCCCATGGTTTAGATGACCAATTTTAGGGTATTACAAGATCATTACAAGAGAAGCTACAATCAATCAAAAGATTCATTGCTCAACTTGTAGATAAGTGCCATCCATTCACACATTTATTACACAAGAACATAAAATTTAGATGGGATGATTCGTGTCAACATGATTTTCAAATGCTTAAAGACTATCTCATGAATCCTCCTATTCTTATGCCACCAATCGAGGGAAATCCCTTACTTCTTTACATATCAGCAACAACAATAGCACTTGGGGAACTTTTAGCACATTGGGACCATGAAGGAAAATAAAGATCTATCTACTACATCAGTCACACATTGGTGGGATATGAGTTAAATTACACTCCTATCAAGTGTGCATGTCTTGTTGTAGTTTTTGCCTCACAAAAATTGTGACACTACATGCTTACTCATAAAACTAAGCTTGTCGCAAAGATCTATCCCCTCAAGTACTTGCTTAACAAAGAAACTCTTACAAGTAGATTTGAAAAATGGGTGATGATCCTTAACAAATGTTATATTGAATATGTTGAGAGAAAGACCATCAAAGGACAAGTCATTGCAGATTAGTTAGTAGATGCAAGCATGATAGATGATCATGCATTGATTTCAGAGTTTCTTGATTAATCCATCATAGTACTCACAACTTCAAAATTATGGAAACTCTATTTTGATGGATCATTCACACAACATGGTGTTGGAATCTAAGAACATTGAGAGGGGGGGGGGATGAATGAGTGTTCTACCGGTAAATTCAATTTTAACCTTATTATAACATGCATTCACCAACCGGGAAACCGATACATATATAATTGAAAGAAGTAAAGCAATCAATGAACAATTCACACAAGTTAACACCATAACACACATAATTATACGTGGACAACCTGAAAGAGGAAAAACCACGGTAGGATTTGTGACCCAAAATATCAATCCACTAGCCATATGAAAAGATATTACATAATATGGGGGCTTGCACATGCAAGAAGGCTTAAAGCCTAGAGCACACTGATCAAAACAAAGGAGTCTCATTGACAATAGTCACTTTGAATAATAAAACATAAGGCTTAACTCATTTAATGCATCTGCTATGCCTGATTGCGTTCTGGTTCAAGCTCTCACTGTTCTGGTTCTGAAACCCTAAACCCTTAATGGAATACACATTACTGATTAATCACACAACATCCTCAATTACAATTATATCCATCATATCCTAATATATCACAAAATGATCTATTCAATTGACCTATATACCCTTACAATCCTTCATGACTCATGTCGCCTTACATAGATAATTACAAAATGATTATACATGTCAGCTCATTACATATATACATAAATAATCAAAATGAAATGCTGACTGCCGGATCTCCCAATGATGTCAGCTTCCTATACTGGTACCCTATTTGTAATTCATGTTAGCCTTCAATGTCGGTACCCATAGAATCCTTCCTACTAGTGGAGATACCTGCCGGTGCCGGTGAAGTGTCTGCTGGTGAAGAACCAAACCAAAGAATGAAGCCGGAACATGTTTCCATCAATGACAACATATGAAACCAATAAAATGCGTGTCAATTTCCAACAATCTCCCCCTTTGGCATTGATGGAAACACTCATGTGAAAAATGATAAGGGTTTCCATCTGCCGGTTTCATCCTAAAACAACTCCCCCTGAGCTGAATATCCATCTGTGATCACGATCGATACAAAATACTCCATATCTCCTGATGTCAATAATATATTTTTCACCTATACCTCCCCCTTTGACATCAATGCCAAAAATAAATACCAAAAATCGGGATGAAGAATAAAATTCTGTACAAAGAATGTGTACCAAAACACCT
This sequence comes from Cryptomeria japonica, assembly GCF_030272615.1. Lineage (NCBI taxonomy): Eukaryota > Viridiplantae > Streptophyta > Pinopsida > Cupressales > Cupressaceae > Cryptomeria > Cryptomeria japonica. The sequence goes on from NC_081408.1 coordinate 421,525,841, forward strand.
TACTGGAGCTGAATATACTTGAAAATTTCCAAATAGGCTTTATGCAAACTTTCTAGATAAGTGTCCCAATTGGATTTGAATGTGCCAGAAATCGATACAAGTCCATTAAGTATATGAGCATAGGACTCTTTCTCTTTAAGCTATGCCAGTGTGGGCTTACCAACCATATCTATGCATTACTTCTTATGCACACTCAAAGAGTCCAACCAGAGACTCACCAATCCTTTGAGCCCTTTAGCTCTCCTTATCCTTTTGTCTTTATCCCTTTCAAGAGCTGAAATTTGAGCTTCTAATACCAAAATCTATCCATCAATAGATGTAGTCAAAGAATTGGAACCACCAAAAGAATTGACTATACCTACAACTTTATCCTGAGAATCCTTAATACCTTTATCTATATCTGTAGTAAGTAATTTGGTGTTACAACATACTCTATATATATTAGTACATTGCCTTAAAGTATTATCAATTATCTTTAGTTTGTCAGAAATCTCTTTCTTCTCTGATTCAATCATCTGATCAAAAGTATCTCTCTTAGCTTCTGTGAATCTGTCCAATGATTTCCAGTTTGATATTTGCTGCAGTGATTTAAAATCCTTAGAAATGTGCTCAGTAATTATTTTGAGCTTGCCAGATGGGCTTGCTCCTTTGTCAAAATGGCACTTCGGGACAAGTTTGTGCAAAATTGGGATTGATAGATCAATTATTCCTTTGTCCAATGATCCTTCCTTCATCATCTTCTGAGCAACCATCATCATGAGCCCAGTAGAAGTCATCTCAGTTATGCTCTTCTACTCTACCAGTGAGGTGTTAATTGACAACAATGATGTGCTTGCTACCAGTTCCCTATTGGATTCCTTTTTCTTCTCCTCTGATGGTTGATTAACTTTAATAACTTCCTCTTTTGCACTGGTGGCTTCACCACTTGGTGCAGTATTAGTTACTACCGGTTCCACATGATCTATATCCTTAACCTATACATTTTGATCCAGAGGACTATTGTCCTCAACATTTGTAACCTGTACATTCTATGAATCTACCGGTATATCTACTTTTTCTTGTATCTCCTCATTGCCCTGTACATTAGATTCTATCAGGGGCTCTACATCTAATGCCTTATTATCTTTCAAAATTATAGCTGTGGTACCTACTATACCTTTGCCTTTCCCTTCAACCGGGATGCCAGTAGTGTTTGTTTTAGCTTTCGGTGAAGTGTAGAAACCAAGGTTGTCAATAAAGAATTGAACCCATGCCTTGTGGGTCTCATTGATTACTTCATTAACCCTACCTGACATAAGACTAACTATCTTGTGCTTGTTGCGAAAAAATTGTTCTGTCTGCAACTTCAAGTGTCATATCCAACTCATTTGGAGTAATTGATCCACAAGTAGTTAATAAATCTTGGATTTTTATGTGCTTATCCTCTTCCATATCTGATAATCTCCTAGCATCTAGGTTGTCATATAGTTGTTCTGGTACTTGCTTCTCAATTTTTAACAAAGCCTTCTTAAATATATCTAGCTATAACAAAACTGCTTCCTCAATTTCTCTCTGCTCATCATCATCTAAGTGCTCATAATAGAGTACATTTTTCAACATACCATCCTTAGTGATTTCATCTATCAGCTTTGCACAAGCCTTGGGTGAGTTTATAGTTACTTTACTGAATACAATAGCAAGGTCTGTGTCATCCATCTTCTTTCTTCTACCAGTATCAGATGGTGCAGAAGGTGTATGAGATGTTTCCTTTGGAGCTCTTTTCTTTTCAAGTTTGATGGATGATACCTTGATTGTGACCTTCCTTATTGGTTGCTTCCTTTCTTCCTCCTTAGACTTCTCACTTTTCTTCCTCAATACCCTCTTGAATGCTAAAGTTGTGTCATCTTCAGTTCCAGACTCTGATGGAACGGGCTCAATGAAGATTTCAGGCTCTTTCCTCTTCCTTCCTTTTGCCGGAATAACATCCATTAAGGCCTTGATGTTCTAAGATACTTGTTCAACAAATTTGTTAGCCTTGCCTTATTGTTTCTCCCTCTTCATCCGATTGAATTCAGTTTGAACCTCTTGCTTCTTTTGTTTTGCAGTACCAAAGGATTTTTAAGTCTCATCAATAGGAGCATCAATTAACTTTTTGGCATAAGCATCTAGAATATGAGCATCAACCTCATATCCCATCTCCTCTATCCATATCTTTTGGGGTGTAACTTCTTTCATTAAGGTTTCATCCGTTTTGACCATAAAGCAAATCTCGGTTGAGTATTTCTCAACAATTTGTTTAGGAACCCTCTCTAGATTTCATTGCCTTCTGGAATGCCTTGAAATAACCCCAAACCTTATCATCTCGCTGACTACCCAAACTAGCAATAGATATATTCAGTTGTCTACCTACCGGGATATCAAATGCCCATTGTCTCTTCCCAAAACTAAGAGTTTTATTAATGCCCATTGTCTCTTCCCAAAACTAAGAGTTTTATTAAGGAAAAATAACATCAAGCAGACAATAAGATTCCCATACCAAAATATCCCCTTTTTCTCTCCTTTGATCTTCCCAAGGTTAATTAACGACTCATCTAACATCCATCCACAAAGATATATCTTTTCATTTTCCCTCATAATCTTATGTGCGGTATATTTGCAGGAGATAGAAACAGAGTTGAGACGGTTGGATTGAGTTACCTTATACCCAATGATCATGCTGCCAAATCTGATGTATCTATCAGTGATGGTGTTGACCCTCATCAATCACCAATCTGAAGTTGCACCTGTGAGTTTGTTAACTTGATCATTTGAAATCTTTTTCTCCGGACGTTGGCCAATTTACGACAAACCGATGATGGCCCTAATGGCCTCCTTTGTGATCTTATAAGGTTTGTCCAACCAAAATAAACTCTCCATGAACTCTGCTCAATACATATTGGATGTTCTTATCTTCAAATTTAGGGATATCAAGAATGCCGGTAAACCCTAGATCCTTAATGTGCTTATACTCAGGTTTGATATTTCCAGAGTCTCCCATCAACTAGCTCATATACATGCTCTTGATGTCACTGGTACCCATATCCTCAATGTGGCAGTGAATGTATGCTCTGACATCTTCCACATAAACAACTCCTTCTAGAACATGGGAAAATGCACCAACCGAATCATCTAAGGTGGCAATATGCGGGCATTGCTTGAAAATTGGCCTAGGATGGTCCTAAATATTGACAACAGTAGGATTTGTAATGAAAGTAGGTGCAGAGGATGATCCCGCTTCCATGATGAAAGATGAATTCATTAAGTACCTGAGAAATGGTTGCCGATGAAACCCTAGAGAACTCTTCTAGTCACTGGTGGAATCGCTGAAGATGATATTTGATCATACTGAATCGCCTTAGACTCGCTCTGAATAGCTCTTAATCACTCTGAATACAACGTGATAAAAAATGAAGTGGATTCAACCTTTTAACATTCAAGAAACCCTAATCCGTCATTGATATGAATGACTTCCAGTGGAACATATCGGATCTTGGTCAAACATCTCCATACTGGATAAACTTTTTCCAATGTCTGGAACATCTTCCAGATCCTCTTCACGGGGCTTATGCAATATTTTCATGAATTTTTCCTACCCCTAAGGCATCTACCTTAGTTACGTGATGAGCTTTCTGTTGGTGTAGGAGCAACCTCCTCTGTTGATTGAGTAATTAGAGCATTCCCATTTGCTGATTGATCATCTGACTTTATGACCCATTTCTTGATATGATCTTGCCAGATTTTGTTGACCTTTTCTTTCCCTTTATCATTTGATCCATCATTGCTAATCAGTAGATTTTTGCTTCTACATAACTTCTCTATGTGTCCAATCTTGTTGCATGCATAGAATGTAACATTGTTCTTTTGAATTGATTTGCTATAATCGGTATAATTGCTTGACCTGCACTGATTAGCCATATGTCCAAATTTTCCACATGCATGACATTTAACATTCATTCTACAATCTTTTGTCTTATGACCATACTTATTGCATTTAGAACATTAACCGAGAGTAGAATTATAGTTCTGATTTGCTCTATTTCTACATTGCCTAGCCATGTGACCAAATTTATTACAAACAAAGCATCTACCATTAAATTTGTAAGCATTAAGCTACCTTACCAATGTCTTCTAGTTTTGATCTTCATTTGTAGTACCAAAGCTTTGACCTTGTTCAAATCCAAGTCCACTGGAATCTCCATTCTGTCTTTGGTTTTTCAATAATTCATCAAGCTGTACTAAACTAACCTTGAATTTTTTCTTGTACTCACTTGTAACATTCAAATAATCTCTTAGGATTATCATCTATCTTTCAAGTTATTGTTCATTGCTTTGGGATTGCACTAATTCTGTTCTCAACATATCATTTTCATGAGCCAACCGGATGCATTCTTCAGATCTATCTTTTAGAGATCTCTCAAGGTTTTCTTGATTCATCTTTTGGTCTTCAATCTCCTTTGACATTCTCATAGTTAGGGCTTGCATTTCATTCCTCATGACCATGTTCTCTTGACTTAGATTCTAACATTTTTCATTAAGGGAATCTTTCTCTTCATTATCCTGATTTTTTAGAAGTTCCTTCCTCCTAGATTGAACATATGATAGCCTCTCTTGTAGGATAAGAATTAATTCCTTGGTAGAATTCAATTCATCTTGTAACTTCAAGTTATTCATCCTTTCAACATCATAATCTTCAAGTGCTACCTCAAGTTGCTTCTCCATACTCATATCCATGGATGCTGGATTCAGGATCTCCCTCAAGCTATTAGACTTCCTCCGAGGTGCAAGTCTCTGATACCAATTGTTGGAATCCAAGAACACTGAGAGGGGGGGAGGGGGGGGGGGGTGAATCAGTGTTCTATGGGTAAATTCAATTTTAACCTTATTATACCATGCATTCACCAATTGGTAAACCGATACATATATAATTGAAAGAAGTAAAGCAATCAATGAACCAACCACACAAATTAACACCATAACACAAAGAATTATATGTGGAAAACCTCAAAGAGGAAAAACCATGGTGGGATTTGTGACCCACAATATCAATCCACTGGCCATATGAAAAGATATTACATAATATGGGGGCTTGCACATGCAGGAAGGCTTACAACTTAGATCACATTGCTCAACACAAAGGAGTCTCACTGACTACAGTCACTTTGAATAATAAAACATAAGACTAAACTCATTTAATGCATATGCTATGGCTGATTGAGTTCCAGTTCAAGTTCTGACTCTTCCGGTTGTGAAACCCTAAACCCTTACCAGAATAACCTTCGCATTACTGATCTAATCACACAACATCCTCAATTACAATTCTTTCCATCATATCCTAATATAACACAAAATGATCTAATCAACTGACCTATATACCCTTAAAATCCTTCATGACTAATGTCGACTTACATAGATAATTATAAAATGATTATACATATCATCTCTTTACATATATACATAAATAATCAAAATAAAATGCTGATTGCCGGATCTCCCAATGATGTCAACTTCCTATGCCGGTACCCTGTTTGTAAGTCATGTCAGCCTTCAATGCCGGTACCCATAAAATCCTTCCTACCAGTGAAGATACCTGCCGGTGTTGGTGAAGTGTCTATTGGTGAAGAACCAAAGAAAGAATGAAGCTGGAACATGTTGCCATGATTGACAACATATCAAACCAATCAAATGAGTGTCAATTGCCAACACATGGAGAAAGTGCAATAGTCCTTTTTGTGACACAATAGGGAGATTGCATTCCAAAATCACACAGATTATCATTCCCTTCTATGAGTAACATAGTAGAATATAAGGCACTTTCTACAGGTCTATGAATTGCATTTTGATGGAGGATCTAGGAAGTTGATGTTTTTGTTGATTCCTAGTTAGTTATCCAACAAACAAACAATGACTATCAAACAAAGGATGAAAAATTGATACCTTATAAAAATATGGTGGATGACTTCAAGAAATACTTCATAGAGATAAATTTTGAGTATTTTCCTAGAGACAACAACAAAGATGCTAATGCAATGGCTACTATTGCTTCTTTGATTGACACGTTGCAAAATACAACCCACTGTAAGTTATTGGTGGATAATCACTTGCTCTTTGCATATGAGATCCCTCTATTTGAGTTTATATGTGTTAATGGTTTTGATTCCCCTTGGTGCGGTGATATTATTACTTACCTTCACAATGTAACACCCTTCCACCTAAGCTTTCCAATAATCAACATCATACCTTTATTTTCTAAACCTCTCACTACATAATCATTGATGAAACCCTTTACCACAGAGATCTCGGTTGTAATCTCCTTAGATGTCTAGAGCGTGAGGAAGTCCAAACTGTTTTATGTGAGGTACACAAAGGTATATGTGGAGCTCACTCTAGTGGTCCAACCTTAGCTAAGAAATTGATGAGCACTAGTTACTAATGGCCCACTATGGAGAAAGATGCTTATTAGTTCATTAGGAAATACAAGTAGTCTTAGATTCATGGAGACTTAATACATGTTCCAGCACAAGAACTACAACCGATCGCAACACCTTGGCCCTTTTATCAATGGGGACTTGATCTTGTGTGTAAGATTCACCCGCCATCCTCCAATAGCCATAATTTCATAATAACCACCACTAAGTGCTTTACAAAGTGGATTGAATTCATTCCCCTCACATAAGTTACTATTAAGAAAATCACCACATTCATCCTCATCTACATCATATGTCAGTATTGTATTCCCATTTACATCATCACGAATAATGGACATCCTTTCAAGAATCAAGATTTTCATGAAATCCATGAAAAGTTCCATATCCAACAATATTTTTCCACTCCATAATATCCCCAAGGTAATGGTCAAGCTGATGCATTTAAAAAAACTATCCTAAAAATCCTCAAGAAGATAGTCAATGATGTTGGTTGTGATTGGAACATACAACTTAATCCTACCTTGTGGGCCTACCACACAAGTGTTCGTATTCCTATTGGTGCTACACAATATTCACTCACCTATGATGTTGAAGCTATCATACCCATTTAGGTTGAGTTACCATATTTATGGACTTCCTTGCATGATCTTATCAATGATGAGGATTATAGAGTCTCTCGACATCAGGATCTTAAATTATTGGATAAGTATAGATAAAATAATTTTAATCATCTTTGAGGAACAACACATGGGTTGAAGCTACAATCATAAGGTGAAATCTCATGCATCTGAGGTAGGTGACTTGGTTCTCAAAGAAAATCCTAAAAAGAAATAAGATTGTAATGTCCCCATCCTAGTCATAGGCAGTGGTTTGAGGAGTTAACCTATTTTTGGACCCTTGTAGGCTAATAGGGTATGGATAAGGGGGTCAACGATGCATTATCTTGAGGAGTGGTCAGTCTATTTGTTCTAGTTCAGTGTTGAGTTCAGTTGTGGTCTTCATTTCATCAGTTTCTGACATCATATGAGGATTTCCTATTTTTTAGGGAAAAACTGCTAAGAATAGACATGGTCCTATTTTCACTGGCATGGCGAACTGTGGCCCCAGCTTATGATGGATTCAATTTCTGAGCAATAATGAGAGAGATGTGATTTTTTAAGTGGTTCTCACAGACAATTAAAAATCATAAAGTGCATCACTTAAATTTATTTAAGTGAAAATTCTATATCTCCTAAGTTGGGCATCCCTTTTAGGGCTAAGTTGGGAACCCTAAAAGCAAGTTATTATTTAAAAAACCCTAATTGCTGAAAATCACACCTTTTGGGTATTTATGCGGCCAAGATGAAATTAGATCTCATTCATTAATATTGAGCAATTGACATTTCTTTTGAGCACTTGGCTATGGTGGCTAGGGTTTGGACCTATTTTGGAGAGCGTGCATTCTTCAGAATTCAGTAGCTTTGAGATTGTGAAAGATCAATCGAATTGTTGTAGCTTGGTTGGCTTCATTCAGAAGTCAACAAATTGGGGTAGATTTGGATTCTTACAAGGCAAATTTGTTGTAGGTTTTCTATTTGCAGTTATTGCTAATAATTCTTCTGTGGTTTGGAAGTCTCTTTCCCAAACACACAACTTGCTCATTTATTGGCGCCATATTTTTACATATTATTAAATAAGAGCATATCTGATATGTTTTTAGAATAAAAAACAAAACTTTGTAAGTTGCTGATTTGAATCTTTAAATTTCAATAAACTGGCTAAGGACCTACGGGTATGCTTCTAAATTTTCCAATTCCTTGTTTCAGCTGATTAATTTCATGTATTCTTTCAATATGTATTGAAAATTAAAGAAACCCTTTCTGCATATTCTGTCTATTTCTGAAAGACCATCTCTAATAATAGAAAACATAGAAAAAAATATTGAATTAACACACACACACATATGATAGACCCACATGCCCCACTTTTGTCAGAGCTGAACCTGAAGATGAGGTTGATTCTGAAGTTGGAGATGACATGGTTTTTGGTGACAATATCATGGCAATGCATGATGAGTGGGATAGGTTACCACAGAGAGTTAAGGATCACCTTAACTTTGACAGGTTTATTAATCAGAAGCAAGATCATAACATGAATTGGAATAATCAAAAACCTTGGAACAAAACTAATGATCTCAAATATGCAATCAACAAGCTCATACTTTCTACTTTTGATGGCAGTAGTAGAGTTACAGTCAAAGCTTGGATTAGCAAGTTGGATACCTTCTTGACCCTACATCCTATGTTAGAAGAAGATGATATTTAGTTTGTAGCTTTGCATTTGGATGGGGTAGCCCATGATTGGTCGCACCATGGGATGGTGACTTTGTATCATGACCTCATTACTACATACCAAGAATTCACTGACAAATTGGTTGAGCATTTTGATAAAAGAGATCCAGAGTTGTATTCCAGGGATTTAGCTTAGCTGAAAAAAAATGCGCAACTTGGAATCTTACATTAGTGAATTTCAAAAGCTTTCAGTTATGGTAACTAACATCATAGAGAGAAGGTTGTTCATTCTTTTTGTTGAAGGTCTTTATGAGCCTATGAAGGGTTGGATTAAGGCTTTTAATCCCCCTACCTTGCAAGAAGCCATGAGGAAGGTACGTAGCATGGAACTTACCGCTCCTTGTAGTAAGTTCACTCCAAATAACTCAAAATCATCCTCATCATTTAATGACAACAAGTCTGATAAAAAGAAATCAGAAAATGTGGACCAAGGGTAGAAGTTTGGAACACCTTTGGATAGGGAAACACTTAATGACTTGCGTATAAGGAAGCCGTGTTTTCATTATAAGGGACCTAAACCATGATTGTCCCCTCAAGTCTAAGGGTCAAAATAGGAATATGGAGTGGATTTTTGAGGAATAAAACATGACATAAAATTGACCAACAAGTTGATCAAGATGACTCAGAGATTGAAAATTCAGAGAAGGGAGTTGAAAATGAAGGGGAATTTGATCTACGGGAAGCTCATATGTCTAGCATGCAAGGAAAAGGTTCTTTTAGGTTGCATGGAATCTTGGCTGGTCAAAGAGTCATTTATCTACTCGATACAAGTGCAATTCATAATTTCATAGATGCACGGTTGGTGGAGAAGCATGGGATTCAAACTCAAGAGTTTGAAGGCATCAGGGTGAAAGTTGCTGATGGTAATGTGCTGACTTGTGATAGAATGATTTCATACTTACCCATAAAACTCAATAATTATGAATTTTATGCAGAGGTATTAGGTCATTTCACAAATATCAATTGGTCTTACACTTTGGTCTTCAAACCCCAAGGGTTCACTAGGTTTTCTTCCACACAAAGTCCTTTCAAAGCACCAAAACTTGATCCCAACTTCCACAACTTTAAACACCACTTCCTAGGGTATTCTCAAAATATAAATAATATGAATAAATAGGTTATACACACCCAATAAATTGGTTCACTTACAAACCCTTACATGGGTAATTAGGTAGGCCAATTCCTAGTAGCCCTGTTCAGCGGGTAATCTGCCCTTTACTCAAACTTCTTCAAAAAAACTTGAATTTTTTTTACATTTCCTGATACCCTTTTGGGATTAAAATAACATATGTAAAATTAATATATGACTCCTTTGGACCAACTATACGGACCAATGCCCTGCTACTGCACATTTAGGCCTAATTAGGCCACTTTTACAAAGCAACTACAAAAATATCAACTCCCCTCAATTCCAAACCTGAAAAAAGTCTTAGGTTAGGTATCAAATCAAAGGGTTTTCACTTTTTTTTGGGCATCCACTCTCATTTGATACGTCAAACCCCAAATCCTCCTATTTAGGCCTTCAAAACTAGGGTCTTCTCAAATCCACGCTTCCAATCACTTCTATAACTTCCCCTTTAGGATTAACCATATATTTGGCATTTAATAACATATTCCATACTCAAATAGTGCCCTCATTAAGGCCAAACTCCTGCTGCTACACCTATGCCACCATTCCCATGCACCTTTTACACACAAACTTGCACTCAAAAGGTGATCACCCTTCATGCCAACTCCATCCCTGCACTTTTAATTGCATTTTAGTCTATAATAAACTATTAGGGACTCATTACTAAAGAAAAAAAAATACATAAAGAGGAATGAGCCCTAAAACTTCATTTTGAATCCCAAATCAACACAAACAAGCACCTACAACACTAATTTTGGGACAGTTAACTATATATGCACCAAATGAATTGATTAAACCTTAAAAATGACTTAAAATAATTCTCATAACATATAAAAAACACCTTTCAAAGAGTTCAAATCAAAATGAAGAGATAAAACAATAATATGTTTTAGATTTCACTCATGAATGCAAGGAAAAATGTTGAATTTTATTGTAGCAGTTTTGGTATTAGAAAGACCAATCTTCAAAATAAACTCCAGAAAAATCTCCACATGTGGGAAGGAGGTTTTTAAATTAATTTTGACCCCACAAACCGAAAAAAACTCCTATAACTACCCAAGAACCAACTAGCCTTTGGAAATCCACCATTTTGAAATTGCAAAAATTAACAATTTTTGACATAACTAGAAAAACTTTCTCAACTTGACTTTATGACATCAAAAACTTAACCTAATTCATTAAACATATTTAAAATAATTTATGTACCCCAAATTTACACCTAATATTCCTTCTTAACATTTATTACATAACTTCACTCATTTGACAACATTGACACAAATTTGACAATTTTGACACAACTAGACAACTTGACTCAACTTGACTCAACCATGACAAATATTGGCTTTACATGACTTATTACATTGTTTTAGGTCTCAAATGACCCTCATTACATCCATCCATGCCTTATAGATATGTTATACCTTATAGGCCCCTTAGGTGCTCCTGCACCATAATTCAAAGTTGATTTTTATGTGGTTAACATGGGAAACAAGGATGTGGTCCTTGGCATGACACGGTTTCATGCAATAGGTGAATTTACACTCAACCTTAGAGATATGGAGACTAAATTAAAGGTTGATGGGACTAATTATGTTATTAAATCTATCAAGGCCAACAACTTAAAATTAATCACTCTTAAAAGAATGGAGAGACTTGTTAGACATGACATGGTGGATTGGGCAATGGAGTGTAAACTAATGCCTACTTATGAGGAGCAGCATTAAACACCTTACCATTCAGATATTTAGGAGCTTAGAGTCAAGCATACAAAGATGTTTAGTGACATACCTCCTAGTAGGCCTCTTGAAAGAGGCATAGAGAACATTATTGAGCTTGAAGAGGGCACCAAGCTCATCATGATTACACCCTACCAACATCCCAGGCGGTTGAAAGATGAAATTGAGAAGACCATCAAAGAAATTCTAGTGATGGGACACATAAGGCCGAGTAAGTCTCCTTTCACTTCATCAGTTGTTTTGGTGAAGAAGAAAGATGGCACACTTAGAATGTGCATTAATTACCATATTTTGAATAGAAGGATGATAAAGAATAGGTATCCCATTCATCGCATCGATGAGTTGTTAGATGAGCTTCACATAGCTTGTTATTTCTCTAAGATTGAATTGAGGACATGTTATCATCATATCAGTGTCAGGGAGTAGGATATTGAGAAGACTACATTCAGATGTCGTTGTGGACACTATGAGTTTTTGGTCATGCCTTTTGGGTTAACCAATGCACCAACTACTTTTCAGTCCACTACGAATAGGGTCTTCCAATTTCAGTTGAGGAGATTTGTTTTGGTTTTGTTTGATGGCATTTTAGTTTACAGTAGGACTTGGGAGGAGCACCTGGTTCACTTGAATACTATTTTAGGCATACTTGACAGGGAGTCCTTTTACACTAAGGAGTCCAAGTGTGCATTGGGTATGACAAAAAAATTATATTTGGGTTACATAATCAATAGAGAGGGAGTTCACAAGGATCCAGATAAGGTTTGTGCCATTGTTGATTGGCCTACGCTTGAGACCTTGACTTAGCTCAAGGGATTTGTTGGTTTATGTGCCTTCTACCATCGGTTTGTTAGTGATTTCTCACGACATGCCACACCACTTACTAATTTGACAAAGAAGGGTGCATTTGTTTGGACATCTCTAGCACAAGAGTGTTTTGAGAAGTTCAAGCAATTGATGACTGCATTTCTAGTTCTTGCTTTACCAGATTATACCAAACCTTTTGAGCTTCATTATGATGCACGTGGAGAGGGTATCGGTGTAGTAATTATGCAGGATTGTCATCCTATAGCTTTTGAGAGTAGGAAGCTTAGGGGTCCTGAGAGGAGCTATAGTATTTATGATAAGGAAATGTGGGCTATCATGCATGCAATGGCTAAGTTTAGGTAGTATTAGTTGGCAACAAGTTTTGTGTCAAAACTGATCATAATATCTTGAAGCATTTCCTTGGACAACAGTATCTAAATGAGCATCAATAGAAGTGGGTCAACAAGTTATAGTCTTATGATTTTGACATCTCCTATGTCAAAGAGACTCAGAATATTGTTGTTGATGCTTTATCTTGCTGTCCCCATTTGAGCTCCATGGTAGCTATTTTCGAAGATTGAAAACACTTGATTATAGCAGAGTATGCCAAGAATCCATGGACCTCTAGTATTATTGATGGGATAGTATAGGACAACAAGTACTCTCTTGTGAATGACCTCATCATTTACAAAGAGAAGATAATTCTAGTCCCAGGTTCTGAGGTGAAGCGTATAGTATTGAGGACTTTCCACGATTCACCTATGGCTGAACATCCTGGTTACTTTAAGACCTATAGGAAGGTACATGAGAGATTCTCTTGGAAGGGTCTCAAGTCTGATGTTTGTCAATATGTTAGAGAGTGTTATGTCTGCCAGCAAAACAAGAAGGAGCACAGTTTTCCTGTAGGGTTACTTCAACCACTTCCTATTCCTGATAGGAAGTGGGAATGCATGTCTATATAATTTATTATGGGCTTGCCAAAAGTTCAAGATAGAGACAAAATTTATGTGGTAGTTGATTGGTTGACTAAGTATGCACATTTCTTTCTGATCATGACTACTTATTTAGTTGCACAGGTGGTCGATCTTTTCTTTTTTGAGGTATTCAGATTGCATGGTTTACCTCAGAGTATTGTCAGTGATAGGGACAACAGGTTCATGGGTCACTTCTGGTAGGAGTTATTCAGACTTTGTAGGACAAAGCTCACTCCGAGTACCAGTTACCACCCCCAGACTGATGGTCAGACAAAGATTGTCAACAAATGGGTGGAAGGATACCTGCGAAATTACGTTTTTGGGTAGTAGAAGGCTTGGGTGAAGTGGTTACACTTGTGTGAGTATTGTTATAATTCCACTTAGCACATGACTATTCAGATGACACCTTTTAGAGCCTTGTATGGTTATGATGCCCTGAATTTTCTGGATTTATTGTTGAGTGATTGCAAAGTGCCTAGTGCTGGGGATCTATTACAGGAGAACCAAGACATTATGAGAGCTCTTCGTGAGAACATCCAGAAGGCTCAGAATCAATAGAAGCAATATGTTGATCAAAAGAGGGTTGAGCGAGCATTTGAGGTTGGAGATATGGTATATCTGATGCTTCATCCCTATAGGCAGTCCACTCTGAGGAAGAAGGGTGTAGAGAAACTCAAGCCACACTACTATGGACCATTCATGATTGTCAGGCATGTTGGTGAGGTGGCTTATGAGTTGGAGTTACCGACAAATAGTAGTGTACATAATGTGTTCCATGTATTATGCCTCAAGAAGGCTTTGGGACAACACATAGTTCCTTTTGCAGATTTACCACCCTTGGATGATGAGGGGAAGTTAGTGCTAGTACTTGAGGCCATTCTATATTTCAAAGAGTGTCATCTATGGAGGCGTGTCAACAGGGAATATTTAGTTAAGTGGAAATATATGTAGGTAGAGGATGCAACATCAGAGAGTGATACTATTTTATAGCATCCAACTTTGAGTTTGCTTGAGGACAAGCAAATTCGAGGAGGGTGGACTGTAATGTCCCCATCACAGGCAGTGGTTTGAGGAGTTAGCCTATTTTTGGACCCTTGTAGGCTAAAAAGGTATGGATAAGGGGGTCAGTGATGTAGTATCTTGAGGAGTGGTCAGTCTATTTGTTTTAGTTCAGTGTTGAGTTCAGTTGTGGTCTTTGTTTCATCAGTTTCTGACATCATATGAGGATTTCCTATTTTTTAGGGAAAAATTGCTAAAAATAGACATGGTCCTATTTTCACTAGCATGACGATTTGTGGTCCCAGCTTCTGACGGATTCAATTTCTGAGCGATAATGAGGGAGATATGATTTTTTAAGTGGTTCTCATAGGCAATTAATGTTTTAATGAAATATTAAAATAAAATCATAAAGTGCATGACTTAAATTTATTTAAGTGAAAATTATATATCTCCTAAGTTGGGTATCCCTTTTAGGGTTAAGTTGGGAACCCTAAAAGCAAGTTATTATTTAAAAAACCCTAATTGCTGAAAATCGCACCTTTTGGGTATTTAGGTGGCCAAGATGAAATTAGAGCTCATTCATTAATATTGAGCATTTGACATTTCTTCTGAGTACTTGGCTATGGTGGCTAGGGTTTGGACCTATTTTGGAGGGCGTGCATTCTTCAGAATTCAGTAGCTTTGAGATTGTGAAAGATCAATCGAATTGTTGCAGCTTGGTTGGCTTCATTCAAAAGTCAAATTGAATCAAATTGGGGTAGATTTGGCTTCTTACAAGGCAAATTTGTTGTAGGTTTTCTATTTACTGTTATGGCTGATAATTCTTTTGTGGTTTGAAAGTCTCTTTCCCAAACACATAGCTTGCTCATTTATTGGCGCCATCTTCTTACTATTTGGGCATCTTATTATTAAATAAGTTGAGATCTGATACGTTTTCAAAATAAAAAAAATAGAACTTTGTAAGTTGCTGGTATGAATCTTTTAATTTCAATAAATTGGCTAAGGACCTACGGGTATGCTTCTAAATTTTCCAATTCCTTGTTTTAGCTGATTAATTTCATGTATTTTTCAATATGTATTGAAAATTAAAGAAACCCTTTCTACAACTTCTGTCTATTTCTAAAAGACCATCTCTAATAATAAAAAACACAGAAAAAATATTGAATTACAACAGTTTGAAGAATTGAACTAGCAAGGGTTCATCACAAAGATCAAGATAAACAAGGCAAATTTTAACTTAACTAGCTTGGCCTATACATTGTCACAACAATCTATGACTCTAAAGAATATTAGATATCTACCCTCAAAGGTTAACCGCTCAAGGATCCTATCAACAACATGCACCTTGAAATAATCCATTAAAAATATAAAACTAAAATATATAAAAAATATAAAAAAAATAAAATAAAAAATTGTCACCTTGATGAAAACCTAGCAAATATGCATCTTGTGTAACATAAAAAAATAAAAAATAAAAATGAAAATGAAAAAATTAAAAAAAAAGCAAAGAGAAAGAAATCCACACAATGGTGAGAACCACTTCGGTGGTGCCCTCATCAAGTACCATGGTGAAAACCAAGCAACCTGCACCACGTGTAGAAACTTTCCTCCTCCCTCTTTTAGGATTTTGAATTATCCTTGCACTCTACACACACTCACATCATATCATTTCATAATAAATTTTTCATCCCCATCATGACTTGTCATTATTCTACCTAGGGTCATTACCTTCCATAATAAACCTTTGTCACCCTTTCTTCACCCATAATAATCAAGTCCTATCTTTGATTAGGGGCATATCCTCAACATAGTGATGAGATTGGATCCTTAGCATCGCATGTTATGAGGAACATTTTTTTTTCCCTTCTTCTGCTCATAGTCTATAATAAAGTTTCACGAGCATCACCAATCTGTAATAAAGTTTTATGTGCATCACCAATTTGTAATAATGTTTTCATTTTCTATGCAACAAGTATTTGCTTCATGAAATGAGATAGTTTCAGATGTGACATGAGTAGCATTCAAGTTTTAACAAAATCAATATTTTGGGTAGACTAACTAGTGGGGCTGGTGATCTTGTTCGCCTTATTAAAATGTCTGTCCTTTATTAGGATATTATCAACATTATGACCATATCAAAACTTTAAATAATTGTGGAAGGAAATGTCTATGGCATGAGGATTTCAATGTCTATTTCTTTTAGCTCTTATTTTCTTTGATTTTATCATTTGGTGACTCATTTCTTATTCTTCTCAAGGATGTCTATGGACTAGGGTGGTCGAGATGGGGAATGCTCACCTGATTGTTGCTCGTGGATTATTCTATATTAACACTATGGATCGTCTAAGGATATGGTGGCCTATGACCATTAAGGACATAATGAGTCTGGCATGAACAAGGGCATTCCTTGTTTGAAAGTGTCTTATCTCGATGTAAATGGTATGCCGACTATCTAGGTCAAACACCTAGTTGGATGGTCACAATAATTTACCATAATAGGCTCAATGATGATAAATGCACAAGATTTCATCACTATCATATCTTCTACCTTCCATCATTCCCTCCATCGCCTCCCCTTTTATTTTCATCTTATGTAGTCCTATGTTGCTTGACTAAGTATAATGACACACTAAAAATACTAGTTGCATTAGCATCCATCCTACATCACTACATGTTAGTATTGCCTATATAAGAATATCATATAAGCATACATCTTTCATCCATATAGGTTAGCTCATAATGCACCATCATCCATACATATTGCACATACAAAGCATACAAAATCATCATATCATGTAGAGCATCACATAAGAACACATGCATATAATTATAGTTAGAAATAATCTCATCTCATATAAATACCAAAAAAATAAAGTGTATGTAAAAATAACAAAATTCCTACTAAGAGCCTCATCATCATCACCCATAGGAGTTTGCATATCATCCTACAACCAAAAATGGTACAAAATCTACGATGAACTACCACCTCAAAACAAGATGTTCTCAAAGGTGTCTGAACCCCTCATGATGGTCTAACCCCTCTTGTCCCCATTGTTGGTGATCGTGGTGGTCTCCCCCCACCTACCCCTGTCAATCCTAATGCTATTGATGATCCTTCCCCTCCACTTTTGTCTCCTCCATTTCTCTCCCCCCAACTATGTGATAATCTGTGCAACTGCTGGTAGTGTCTCCCGATCAAACCATCTCATCCCAACTAACGTATCCTCCATAGATCTATAAGTAATCTCCAAATATTTGGTGCTAGATCAACCTACAATCATAGCAATCACTTTATCATCTTTAACAACTTCATCACTTGCATTTGTCTATCACATTTGTCGATTTAGCTTCATCAACCATATTTGTCTATCACATTTGTCGCTTTAGCTTCATCAACCATATTTGTCTATCCCATTTGTGGCTTCAGCTTTATTAGTTACATTTGTCTATCACATTTGCTGCTTTTGCTTTATCAGTCGCATTTGTCTATCATATTTGCCACTTCAGCTTTATTAGGCACATTTGTCACTTTAGCTTTATCAATTATACATTTGTCTATCATATTTGTTGCTCTAGCCCTAGAAATCTATCACCTTTGCTAGGCATGTGCTCATAACAAACATGCATGCATTTTTTGAGGAGATCCTTCCCGAAGCTCCTATTTACAAGAGTTGTAACCCTAATTTCTTATGTTACTCCTCCCTCATCCTCATGATCCCCCATGACGTAATGTTGGTCCATTTTTCGCCCATATACCTTATCTTTGCCTTTTCTTGTGTAGCCTATCCTCTCTCTTGTTGAGAGTTTGTCTGACCTCTACTTCTTCTTTTTCACCTGATCGCTCGAGGGGGCATACCATCTCTGTACTGGGGCAAAATCTTGTAGAAATTAATCTTTTTTTTCTTTAAAACAACATGATAAACTGCATTGTCTGAGAGGGACACAATGTAGACACCTAAAATTGTCCTAGCCTAATTAAATAAATATTTTTTTATTTTTTTAATTATCCCCTTTTCTTCTATTAATTAAATAAATTTTTCTTTGTTTAATTAATTCATTTATCCTCTTCTAAGCCCTTTTCTATTCTAATATAAATAAATATTTTTTATTTATTTAAATTCGCTTTTTGTCAAATTAAATAAATATTTTATTTATTAATTTGTGGCCCTCCCTCTATTCGTTAAATAAATTCATTTAGTATTTTCTCTCATTGATCTTAACCAGTCCCTTTATTTTATTATTTCCTCTATCCACCCTTCAATCTTAGCGACCGTCTTTTATGCCACCTCTTAATCTCAACCCTTCATTTTTTAGGATTCTCTCTATATAAGAGACTTCCCCCCCCCCCGTCTTTTCCATCAATCAATCTTGGAGCATACTTACATTTTGTCCAATTTACTTTAGCCTACATCAAGCTACAACATCACAACCACATCCATTCACCATTGAGCTCTTGTGCAATCATAAAAATCTGAGAGCAACCATATCAAAGAAAGATTAATGGAGATAGGAGAACAATGAAGATCAAAACCATGTGAATGTGTAAAGGTATCATTTGGTTTATTTTATGATTTTGCATATTTTATGGTTCTTCATTGATGCGTTTTTGAATTTCATTGTAGATCTGTGGTTTTTTGGTTGTAACTAGGGTTTGCAATATTGAGGGTTCAAATTCAACATATATAGTACCAATCCTCAAATTCCTCAAACTCCTAATAAATCGACGATTGTGGTTAATGGAGGTCATACTCCTAATCTAGTCATTATGCATATGCAAAACAAATCACTCCATAAAGTTACAATGAGGTTTCCCACACATATAACACAAGAAATAATAGGCAACCTTATCCTTCTTTGGTCATCCCTTCTTCTCTTCCTATTTATCAATTAGTTCTTCCCCCAACATCTCATCTTTCTCAACATCTTAGAAAGGAATACGATCTTATTAAACAAATTTAATTTAATCCTACCAAAATATCCCTTTGGGATTTAATTCAAACTTTATCCATATGTCATGGAATGTTACAAGATGCTATAAAGAAGATATATATCCCACCTATTGTGCTAATTGATCATATGACTTCTTTGATAGTGTAGTGTCATAAAATTGCAACCCTAGCAATTTTCAACTGCATTAGGGTCCTCACACATGCGAACTCGAATCCTCTAGTTTGATTAGAGACCAGAGATTGCTCAGCTTGCGAAAACAAGTTCTTCCTTGGCCTTTGCATCACCCCAACCACATTCTGCCCTGGAGAAAAGGGTAGGATAGGGGCATGGCACCCTTTTCCTCCCAGGAAAGGGGCGTGGAACCCCTATCCCTACCCTATTTTGGGGCAGGACTCTTCCTAGAGCATGCATTGTGGGTTGTGCCTCAGGTGAGAAACTCCCCCAATGTTGGCTCATGACAAAATTCAAATCCACCAAACATGTATTTAAGGGGCATTTGTCCTCTCATTTGCATAAGGTGAAGTTCAATAATTTGGATGAGTGGGAAATTCACAAGCGATCAAGCATTCAAGCATTTTTTTCTAGCATTGAGCATTCTCAAGTCTCCATTCAAGGCTAGGTGTTGCATTCAAGTCAAGGATTCAACCATTGAAGAGGAGATTGATTCCAACATTCAATTCCCCACAAGCATTTCTATCAACATTGCTACTACAACCTCCCTTGAGGTGATTTACAATTGAGTCTTTCATTTACATCTACTTGCAAGTACTTTCTTTCATTACTTGGTTAATTCCAAAACTGGGGTTTGACCTAAAGGCAAACCCCCAATCCCAACCCATTTTCCTCTCTTTTCTGTGTGTAGGGTGCAGGTGCGTAGCTGTACTTTCAGATTCGGGCTTCATTTGCAGAGGCAGAAAAACCCTTTTCGTTTCACGGATTTTTCGGAGGATCGTGTACATTCTCGCCATGGTCTGGGCAACTTCTCCTCAAATTCACAGGGTGACTTCATCTTGATATTTTATTGCTAGATCCAGGTGCACAACTTCATCCCATATTCCGATCTCAAGTTATAATCGATTCTTTGTCACTTTTGCGCTACATAATTCAACCAATTTCCTTTCCATTTCAAACAAGGAAGAGAGGATCAACTTAACATTCCCAATTCATTTAGAATTCAATCTACCATCTTTGTGTGGAGAGATTGAGTCTAGTGAGTTATCCTCTCCTCTTCCTAATGTAATGGTGAAAAGTGCTTGAGTGGTAATAGATAGCAAAACTCTCATCTCTCTTTGAGGGAAATGGTAGTTTCCTTCTTGATTTATCATTCACCATTTTCCCACCATCACATTTTGGTGAACCCGACACCTTGCATTCTTTCCTTTGATAAACATTGCATATTTTTTATTTACAAGTTTTAGCTTTCTGCAAACTTGGTGGTTAATTCATTCAAAACCCTAGTTTTTAAATTTAAAATTGAACTTGTGATTTGTAAAAATTGCTTGTGGCTATCATAGATCTGAAAATTGTTTTGATTGTCAAATTCAATTTCCTAATTGTCTTGTTCAATTTGCAATTAAAATTTACAAAATTGAGAGGTTACTTGTTAAAACCCTAATCTTCAAAAACCATCTTGAACTTGTGCAAAAATTGGATTCCAATTTAATTTTCAGATTTCTGATTGTTCTCAGATTTGTCTTCAATCCTCCAATTCAAATTTCAAAATTAAGGGGTTAGGTCATCAAACCCTAATTTTTAAAATTAATTGGATTTTGTGTGAATTTCAAATCAATTTTAGTTACATTCAAATTTATAAACATTTTCCAAGGTGTCCCTATCCATTAGGTTTGACCCTTTTCAAAATTTCAATTCAATTCGTCTTTTTCTTCAAAACCCTAATAGGGTCCTATTTTCACATTTGCGCTTTCATTTCGCCCATCTAGAGATCGTAAAATTTGCCATTTTTTGGGGTTAGCTTTAAAATCATCGCAATATCCATCCCAGAAATTTTTTGAAAAAAGTTGGTCAGATGATGTGCGTTCCCGCCACGGTCCTTGACTTTTTTCTTGAAATTTTGGAAGACTGTTATGACTATATTTAATAGCCTAAATCCAGAAGATTGGCTAATTTTATCAATTTTTGATCCCTCTAGAATCGGAAATACCTTCAAAATTCAATATTTCAACTTTCAAGAATTTTTTTAAAATTAAGAGGTTAATTATAGTCTACCCTGATTTTAAAAATTTTGATTTTAAAATTAAGTGGTATTCCCTTGGCCCTAATTTTAAAATTCCGATTTCCTTTCATTTTTGGAAATTGTATCACCCTCTTCCAACAAAGTTCAAATTGCGTAATCATTATTCTCTTGGATTTTGCATTACTCAATTTTGTAAGTTTTGTTTCAAAATTTAAAATTCAAATTTTCCTTCTAGTGCATGAGTTTTACCACTATTAGTCCTACCTATCCTATCCCCATTAGATGAAGCATTAGAATTAAGGCATCCCAAGGTTTGATTACCGAGGAGGTGGAGCCTAATTTGGGTGACTTCTTTAATGAGGATCATGCTAATTCTTCTCATCCTAATCATGTGCCTATTGATGGATCTCATGATGAAGACAAAGCTTTAACTAGGGTTTCTTTAGATCAACTTTCCACATTAGACAATCAATTTGATAGCTCTCAACAATGGATGTACCAAGAGTACCCTAATAGTGAGGCTCTTCCATTAATTGAAGGTCTTAAGTGCATGCTTCAAAGTGATAAGAATGGAATTGATATATTGTGTGGCATTGCACATATTGTTGATTCTAATATCATGCCTATCAAGAGTTGTGTCGAAACCCTAGGTTACTCATAACCTTCAACACAAGTCAATTCCTCTATTCTTTTGACTAATCCTATGACTAGTATTCCTACTTTCACATCCAACATCATGGCTACTTCAACTCAAAATGTCATTCCTACAACCATAGATCATGGGGGAAATCCCCCTTCTTCATTTAATCCTCCATCGTTACCTATGACTTCCATGCATGTTCCTATTATTCCTCAACCAATCAATGTGACACAAGGGGGCAATTCATTCAACAACTTTTATCCTCCTTTAAGTGTCCCTTTTCCTACCCAATCATATCCCATACCTACTTATCATAATGTCCCACCACCTTATTATCAGTCCATGCCTTCTTTCAATAATATCAAACCACCTTCTCAATCACCTATGTCTAACATCAATTCTTCCATCGAAATGACAATTAACAAGCTTGCTCAAACTGTGTCTTCCTTACAACAACAAATTGCTTACATGATTCAATCCAAGTTTAGTGTGCCCACCTTTGATATCGCGAGCACACTTTCTCTTGATATTGTTAAAGCTGTGCCACCTAAACATGTTGAGATCCCTCAATTGGAACTCTATAATGGAAAAGGTAATCCTCTTACGCATGTCAAAACATTTCAAACCTTGTGTACTGATTTTGCTTATGATCAACGATTGCTTGCAAAATTGTTTACAAGAACACTAAGAGGTAAGGCCTTACAATGGTATTTCTCTCTGCTTTCTTATTCTATCACTTCCTTTTAACAACTGGCAAATGCTTTCATCCAACAATTTCAAAACAACATTGGTCCTAAAATCACTTTGACTGATTTAATGCATTGTAAACAAGGTGTTAAAGAAAAAGTGATTGATTTCATTGGTAGATTTAAGCATTTGTGTGCTCAAATTTCTTTTCATGTACCTGATAATGATATTCAAAGAATTTTCATTCCTAATTTACAAAAAAATATTAGGGAAAAGCTTCTTTTGTCTAAGTTTACTTCCTTTCCGTAGTTGTGCGCAACACTCCACAATTATCAACTGGCTGTGAGTCAAATGGATCAATCCACTCCTATGGCTCCAAGTGATAAGGGGGAGAGTGTTCAACAACCGTTTGTGAAGTTTAAACCAACTAAAAGATTCATCAAGTTCAATGATCCAATCAACAACAACCATGTGAATGCTACAACAGGTGTGCCTTTTGTTTCTAAATTTTTTCAAAGAGAAAGATGATTTACTCTTTTGAATGAATCTTTACATAGTATTATGTCTCAGTTGTTGCACAAAAATGTTATCAAGCTTTCTCCTATAAAACAAATTGATCCTTCCAAACTTGCATCTCCTTATTTTGATAACAATTCCTTTTGCCAATTTCATCATCAACCTGGTCATGATACTGAGAAATGTTTTGCATTGAAAAATAAGGTTCAAGACTTGAATGATAACAATAGTATATATATGGTAGGTGTGAATGATAAAGGGAATAAATTAGTCGCTCCTCCTAATCAAAATCGTAATATTTTCTCTGATCCCTTGCCATCTCATACCTCTAACGTTATTGAGATTGTGCCTAATTCTCTCACTTTTGAAGAATTCACCTCTATTGTTCCAAACTTGGTTAATATGGTAGAAACACAAGATATGCCTAAGGATCCTTGTATTATATTTGACCCTAGAGAGATCATTAGAGCACTCGATGGCCCTTTATACATAGTGGCAAAGGTTAAGGATATCCCTTGCCGTGGTGCCTTGATTGATCCCTCTTGCATGGTTAATGTCATAACTGAAGTGTATCTTTTCACTTTATGATTGCATAAACCACTTTATGATGCTTCTAATGTGGTTGTGAATTTATTTTATGGCTTCTCTTGTCCTACCATTGGCTCTATCACCCTTCCTATTGAAGGCCATACTCAATCCATGGATGTTGACTTTATTATCATACCTTCTTCTGAGCAATTCTATGTGAAGCTAGGCTATCATTGGCTATCTTCCATGAAGGCTATTGCTTCTCCAATCCACAAGTGTCTTAAATTTCCTCACAATGGAGAAACCATAACTGTGAACCATAGATTATTTCATCCATCCTAATGTAATGGTGAAAAGTGCTTGAGTGCTAATCTATAGTGAAACTTTCATCTCTCTTTGAGGGAAAGGGTAGTTTCCTTCTTGATTTATCCTAGCGATAATGTGCTCCCTCTCTTCTATCTCTTGGGTGTATCCTACCTTAAAGCAATCACTCCCGATAAGGCACATGCAATTGTTTTAACGTGGGGGCATACACTCCACTCAAATTTTCCTTCTTGTGATACTTAAAATTACTTAGCAAACTTTGTTTTTCTTCGTAATCTTTTTATCCTTGCTTTCATGACTCACAGTGAAGGGAACTTTGCTACTTGCAGTCATGGTTCTCCCCTTCTTGATCTTCCCTTTTACTTTGTCCATCGAAGTCGTAAGATCCTAAGTCCACTGGGGGCTTGGTGCATCTTGGCTCCTTGATGTGGTGAAAGTCTTTCAATCTTGTTTCCTTATACTTTACTAACAGTATTGGCGTATGCTTATACTCCCGCTAAAGTGGGGGCTAAATGTAGTGTCATAAAATTGTGACCATAGCAATTTTTGACTATATTAGGGTCCTCACACATGTGAACTCAAATCCTCTAGCTTGATCGGAGACCAGAGATTGCTTGGCTTGCAAAAATAGCTTCTTCCTTAGCCTCTGCATCACCTTGATCGCATTCTGCCCCAAAGAAAGGGGTAGGACAGGGGCATGGAGCTCTTGTCACTACCCCATTTTGGGGCAAGACCATTCCTAGAACATGCATTGTGGATTGTGCCTCGGGCGGGAAAATCCCCCGATGTTGAATCGTGACGAAATTCAAATCCACCAAACATGTATTTAAGGGGAATTCATCCTCTCATTTTCATAAGGTAAAGTTCAATAAGTTGGATGAGTGGGAAATTCACAAGTGATCAAGCATTCTTTTCTAGCATTGAGCATTCTCAAGTCTCCATTCAAGGCTAGGTGTTGCATTCAAGTCAAGGATTCAACCATTGAAGAGGAGATTGATTCCAACATTCAATTCCACACAAGCATTTCTATCAACATTGCTACTACAACCTCCCTTGAGGTGATTTACAATTTATTCTTTCATTTACATCTACTTGCAAGTACTTTCTTTCATTACTTAGTTAATTCTAAAAATGGGGTTTGACCTAAAGGCAAACCCCCAATCCCAACCCATTTTCCTCTCTTTTCTGTGTGTAGGGTGCAGGTGTGCAGGTGTACTTTCAGATCCGAGCTTCATTTGCAGAGGTGAAAAAACCCTTTTCATTTCGCGGATTTTTCGGAGGACCGTATACATTCCCTCCATGGTCTGGGAAACTTCTCCTCAAATTCGTAGGGCGACTTCATCTCGACATTATACTACCAGATCTAGGTGCACAACTTCATTGCATATTCTTATCTCAAGTTATAATCGATTCTTTGTCACTTTTGCACTACATAATTCAATCAATTTCCTTTCCAATTCAAACAAGGAAGAGGGGATAAACTTAACATTCCCAATTCATTCAGATGTCAATCTACCATCTTTGTGTAGAGAGATTGAATCTAGTGAATTATGCTCTCCTCTTCCTAATGTAATGGTGAAAAGTGCTTGAGTGGTAATCGATAGCGAAACTCTCATCTCTCTTTGAGGGAAAGGGTAGTTTCCTTCTTGATTTATCATTCACCATTTTCCCACCATTACAGATAGATTGTATGCATGTAACTAAGGCTGACATTGTCTTCTCTCAAAATGAGTTGCCTCCTAAAGAAATTCAAAATCAATATGACAGTCTTATGGTTGTTGTCTTTATTAATGGTTATGTTATACGATGAACTTGGGTGGACAATGGATCTAGTTTTAATGTTTGTAGCATTAATTTGTTACATAAAATTAAAGTGGGTTCTTCTCTTATTCAACCCGAGTTTCTTTCTATTTGTGGCTTTGATAATGTGGCTAGAGCATTGCTAGGTTCTATAACCTTGCCCCATTAAGGTGGGTCTTGTTATTTTACCTACACCTATCTAAGTCATGCCTAATAATCTTACTTATAACCTTCTTATAGGAAGACTTGGATTCATGCTATGCAAGTGATTTCTTCAACTCCTCATTGCAAAATCAAATTAATTTATGAAAATGATATGAATACTTTGGAAGCTGACACAAATTTGCAAACTCGCTTACAAACTTTGTCTGAATCTCAAAATTCTTCAATTCCTTCTCAAATGCAAGTAGAAACACCATCTTCTAAAGATACTCCTTCACTCAAAGAGTTACTCTTAGAAGATGATTGGGGGTTATTCAATTTTATACCTTTCTTTGTGGGAGAATAAAAAGTCCCTCCAAACAAGGAATATGATATGGTGGAACCTTAAAAAGAGTCGATTTTATCTAAACAACTTAGTAACAATTTTGTGACCGCTCCTACTTCAAACGATTCTTCAAATAATTCTTCTAGTTCATCTACCTATGAAATTAAGACATATGAGGCCCCAACATCTCTTTCCAATATGACATCTCTCTATATACTTGGTTTCCATATCTTAGCTAAGAGTGGATATAGCGGCAATAGTTGTGGTGCAAATGAACAAGGGATTATAGTTCCTTTAGAAAATCACATACATGAAACATCATTTGGACTTTCATATAATCATTTAAATCCCACCAAAGCATCTCTTAGACCATCTCTCAATGAGAATGTTATATTTTATTCTAAATCTCTTCCTCTAGTTAATCCTCATCTCATTGATTCTAATTCTAGTTCACCTTCACTTGACATATTTTTCATAGATGATTCCTTAGCAGAATTCTTAGGGATTTATGATAACCTTCCTTCATATCATCATAAACATGGATTTCCCTATTGTTTAAATGTTGAAGCATGCTTTGGGAAAAATGTTGAATTATAAGATGATACTAAAGAAATGACTTAAGAAACCCCTCAACCAATGATAATTCTCTAAAAAGCAATCTCCTTGTAGGCAATACTATTAATGTCAAAATTGATCTTTACAATGATGAAATGATAATTAAAATTGGTAAGTGACTAGAAGTTGGTGAGCAACATGATAAATTTTCTCTTTTACATGAATTGCCTAAAATATTTGCTTGGACTTATTTAGACATGCCTGACATTGATCCCAAGATTGCAACTCATAACTTTGTGTTAATCCTTGATACTAAACCTGTTAAGAAAAAGATTAGGAAGATGAATCCTAAGATAGCATTTTTTGTTAAGGCTGAGATAGAAAAACTCTTGAAAGGTGGCTTTATTCTTCCTATTGATTATTCTCCTTAGATTTTAAATATTGTTGTCGTTACTAAACTAGATAAAGATTAGAATGTTTACTGACTTTAAAGATCTCAATAAATCTTCCTCAAAAGATGATTTTTCTCTTTTGAACATTGACACGATAGTTTATTCCACTACTGGTCATGTTTTATTATCCTTTATGGATGGCTTTTATGGATACAAATAAATCTTTGTTAATCCTTAAGATCAATATAAAATAGCTTTCAAAACACGTTAGGGTATATTTTTTTGGGTTGTCATGCCTTTTGGATTAAAAATGTTGGTGCAACTTATCAATGTGCTATGACCCTTATTTTTCATGACTATATGCATAAAATCTTAGAGGACTATGTTGATGATATCTTAAGCAACTATGTTTTGCACCAAGATCATGTCAAAATCCTTCATCAACTATTTGAATGTATTTTTAAATATAACATGTGATTGAATCCCTAAAAATGTGTATTTAGTGTAGATAGTAGAAAACTATTAGGATTAATTGTTTCACATCATGGCATAGAGGTGGATGCAAAGAAAATAGATGTTATTTGTTAACAAGCCACCTCATAGAAATATATCTTAACTTCGTAGTTTACAAGGAAAAGTTCAAGCTATTCCTAGGTTTGTTTTACAACCTATGAATCATACTCTTCCTTTCACCCAATCGCTTAAGAAGGATAATGGTTTCAAGTGGAATGTGGAATGCCAAAAAGCCTTTGATGACTTCAAACATTACCTAGATAATCCTCCTGTTTTGCAACCTACTATTCCCAATCAACCTTTCTTCTCTACACTATTGCTTCTTCCAATGCTCTTCCAGATTTATTGGCAAAACATGATAATGAAGGTAAAGAACATCTTATGTATTACATAATTCGTAATTTACTCGATTACGAAGTTTGATATACTGGAATAGAAAGACAATGTCTTACTCTTGTTTTTACAACTTAGAAGTTAAGGCATTATCTCTTAAATGCTGAAATGCATGTTATGATTAAGTTTGATTTATTAAAACATCTTTTCTCTAAAATTGATCATTTAGGACGTATAGCAAAATGGGTTATGTTAACTGAATTTGACATTAAGTTTATCTCTAAAAAAGTAATTAAAGGCCAAGACCACTTAGCTGAGGATCCTTCTCCTTTTACCTAACCTAATTAAGATTCATTTATTTACAAGATTGTCCTTCCTTTAGAAGTAGATAAAACTTGGGAATTGAATTTTGATGGATTTAGGTGTCAAACTGGTTTACATGGGTATTATATTGATATCACCTTCAAGAAAACCAATTCCCCTATCTTATCATCTCAATTTCCTATGCACTAATAATATTGATGAGCATGAAGCCCTTTTAATTATATTGAAAGTGAGTTTATCCTTTAAAATTAAACACTTGCATATCTTTGGTGACTCACAATTGATCATAATACAAGTTATGAGAACATATCAAGACAAACAAACAAAACTCTCTCAGTACTATAATTTAGTCTTGTAATTGTTGAAGAAGTTTGCTTCTTACACCATAGATCCTATCCCACATAAAGATAATTGACATGCGGATGGAATGGCAAGCACAAATTTCCTTATATCCCTTGAAGATAATTCTATGGATTATCAATTCATCATTATAGCTTAGATTTGGATGAATTGTACTTGTAACTCAGTAAAATTCATCATTGTATAACTAGAAATAATAAGGAAATCACGAATCTTATCTAATTAACGAATTCTAATAAATATCAATGAAATATTGTAACATAACAAGAAGGATGTAAATTATTCAAGTAAAACCTCCTGTTGCACAGATACAAATTGCTTCCATTGTTCTTCTGCTTCTTGTGGTATGATGATGGCTCTCAGAGATTGCGCTGCTAACCTGCAATTGACACAAGATTTCAAAGTTCATGATTGTACAAAATGGAAAATTGATGCCGAATTTATAGATTTTTGGGTGAGATTGAATGAGAGGTGGAACTCAAGTGAGCTCGCATTTTGATTGATAGTTAAATTGCTGATTTGGAGGTGGAACAAATGATTGAGAGGTGGAACTCAATTGATTGAATAGATAAATGAGTTAACTAATTGAGAAAAAAAAATCCGATTGGAAGATGAAAAAGAATGATTTGAGGATAATTGAGAAAATGATTTAACTAATCAATTAATTAAATTGATCAATTAAATAGATTGAATTGTTAATTGATTGATGACTGATTGGAATCTTTTTTGAAAAAAACAAATTGGAAGATAGAAATAAATGATTGGAGAGAAATTGAAGGAATAATTTAATTAATCAATTAATTGAATTGATTAATTTAACATGTGCTATAGGATATTTTATTGAAATTCAATTCCATCTTGCATGCTTTTTTGAAATTGTATTAGAAATTCAATTTAATCTTTGCATGATATTGATTTTTTTAAAATTCAATTTGATCTTTGAATATATTTAGAACTTGACTTAAAAACTCAATTTGATTTTTGAATGTTAATTGAATTTCGATTTTATTTAAATTCAACTTGATCTTTGAATTCATGCAAACTTGATTTAGGAATTCAATTTGATTTTTGAATGTTAATTGAAATGCACATGTAATGGAATTAGATGAAATTAGAAGAATATGAATTAGAAAAAATAATGAAATTAGATGAAATTAGAATTTGGGAATTTGTATTTAGAATTAGAGGAATGAATTAGCTAAAATTATTTAATTATTAGAAATTGAATTTAATTAAATAATAAAGATTATTTAACTAAAGGTATTAAAATGAAAATTAATTAAATAATTAATATTTATTAAATATTTTTAAAAAAGGGTTAAATGATTCATTGATTAGGATATAATAGAAATAGAATAATTAATAATGTTATGAAGAAATATGAGTTTAGAAGAATAAGATTAATTAAATTAATTAAATAATTAAATAATTATTGAATCAATTAGACAAATAATTAGTACATGATCAATGAGACATTTTTAGGTGTCTACAGTATTCTCACATTTTTTGATATTTGCATGATGGTACTTTTATTGACTCTAGAAGTAAAAACTCTAGAACTGGAATTCAAAAACTTGTTACAAGATAGATCATTATTTCCAATGTCCTTTATAAAAGGGGTTATAACAACCTTCTCCTTTGTTATCTCAGACAAATATAGGATTCCCATTGCCCTTGAGGAAGCACATTCAGGTTCTTGTGGTGGGTATTTTGGTGGTAAATCTTTGGTTCAAAGGTTGCTCCAAATGGGATACTATTGGCAAACCATAGAAAATATTCCTTTGCTTTTGTTAAAAAGTGTCATTAGTGTCAACAACATAATGATTTGATCCTTTCTCCTACTCATGAACTTAGAGCACAAGTTGCCTCTTGGCCATTTTCCTTCTGGGGTTTGGATCTTATTGGTAAAATCTCTCCTCCTTCCTGATGACATACCTTTATCATTATAGCCAAAGATTACTTTAAAAAATGGGTTGAGGCTATGCCCCTTCAATCCACTATCATTGAAGTATTTTGTCAATTCCTTCTAGAAAATACCATCTCTTGATTTGGTATATCTTTCACTTTGATTTTTGACAATGGTACTTCTTTCAAAAACAAATATGTGAAGAAATTTCTAGAGAAATACAACATACAATATCAGTTTTCCACTCCATATTATCTTTTATCTAATGGTCAAGCCAAAGCCTCTAACTGGATAACTAAGCAAATCCGTCTTAAGACTATCAAAAAACATGGTAAGTATTGGCAAACTCAACTATCTTATGCCTTATGAGCTTATCAAACTAGTGTCTATATGGATACGAGTACTAATAATCTCGTGTACAATGCAAATGCAATTATGCCTTTGGAGTTGGAGATTCCTTTATTGAGAATTTCTCTTAAGGGCATTATCGATGAATTGACTACAATAAATAACAATATCTTCAACAACTTGAAAATCTTGATGAACAACACATCAATACTCTCAAAAATATTCAAGTTTATCAAAAGTCTAATGGATGAAAAAATAGGGTTTCACAAGGTAAGCCTTGTAAACTAGGAAATGACCTAACATTCCAAGCAAAACATTAAAAGAAGGGAGAACTCAATTGATCTAGTGCAAGAGGATTGAATAAAGATCGAGTTATTTTTCCTTTTTCTTATTCAAATTGATTTGAATGTATTTGAATGATAGATCTAGGGTGGATGGTGAATAATTGACATGAAATAGCAGAAACAACAAGCTACATATGAGATATAGAGACACAAAGCTAAGTTTGCACAAAAGAGTCAGAGAGGCACCTATGATTGCAAGTTTTTCCTAAAAGTGTGGGACTGTGGAATTTTTCATCCTGGTCCTTGATGTCAGATGTGGCTAGACTAGAATGTTTAAAAATTTAGATGTCACATAGAATCTTTTCCCAGAAGCTCATTGGAAATCCTCAGGATCGTAGCAGATTTTTTGTCATGCTCATTTGATTTTTTCTTGTCCAAAAGTTAGATCTAATTGTCGTTGTCTCTTCTATCAAATTCTTTGTTTGTGGCTCCTAGAGCTATAACCTATACATATAATAAAGGGAAATGATATTATTGATAGGTGTTCACCTTAGGTCAAACACCAAGTTTGGAATTAACCCTGACTGAATTGAAATTGTAATGGAAATACTGAATTAAATGTTGAATGGTATACCTCAGATATGATACAATTGATGATAGATGATTATGTGATGCTCTTTAGATGTGATCACAAGTATTGATGCAATAACATGATTTGACATGATATGAACATGAATGGCCTAATCAAACACACATGCTTGTATGAAGATTGATGTAGATTTGTTTCTCCATGATGAAGAATAAGATGGGATGAAATGCTACCTTGAATTCTTGAGAATGCTTGATGTTCACACATGAATGATGTGTGTAGATGAAGTTAGATTTATTAGATGAAAATGAATAGGAAGAATGCTCTTATATAGGGTTCTTAAGGTAATTTATTGATTAGGATAGCCTCCAATCGTCAAATTGCAACATCAGGGACCAAAATCATAGGGAAGGGGAAGTGTACCAAACTATTCAAATTAGGTTCTATTTAAGGACCAAGATGACCCAGGTGCCATGGTCCACCAAAAAATGGAAAAATAGTGGGAGATCAGGGTGCATAGCCCAAGGCATAGGTTTAGTTCTCTATGCAAATAGATGACATCAAATTTGAGGTTAAAAGACTAGCAATGAACCTAGGAGAGAGCTAAGATAGAACACACTAAAGTAGGAGCACAAAAGGTGGTGTAAATTGTATGGGATTACAATTTAAGATACTATATATAGCGCCCAATTTAGTGAGATTATGAGGTTATGCACATACTCATGATTAAATATTAGAAAGAGAGATATAGAGAGAGCAACTTGGAGCAAGATCACAAAGAGGTAAAACATCACTAGATTTGAGGGAACAAGACCCAAGCCTAGGATCTTAACTCATACAATCATATGTAAGAATACACAAGATAAAACAAAGAAAAATACAAGGTCAACAAAAAAGACACAACAAGAGTTAGTACTTGTTGACAACTATTTTGACACACTCACCAACAGTTAGGTAGCCAATGTTAACACTCACCACCTCTCCTAAAAAGTAATAAGTTCCAAGGAACGAATCACTCCAAGGTCTCTATAGTTGGGTCTCGACGGTGATGGGCAGCCCAATGGTTGATGCAGTTGTACCTATCAAGTGGCTTGCTGGTTAAACTAAATCCCACTAATCGTTAATAACTTAACTTCCTTTTTTTGTATTTTTATGATTTTAAGATTCTTCTGGAAATAAATTGGAAGAGATAGGGAAACAAGAAAATAATAGTGAAACCAATTCAATGAAAACTTAACGAACTACTTAATTATTACCCTGCAATCAAAAAATCATCAAATATTACCCAAATCAACATTCAATAATGGACCTCCAGTAAACCTACAAAGTTAGCAAGTTTACAGACTCATGGAAAGAATATCACCACAATATTGTCTATCCCAGTAATTCTCATACACCACTTACATGCGTAGCATGAGTCATAAAGCAATAAAAAGAAGATCAAAACATGTTGCTGATTTCAAGCAATAGACATTACCGGATCACAAAGAACAAACTCGTAGAACATATGCATAGATAAGGTAATCTATAAGCTACTTCTTGTATTAATTTCAAAGAATGGATAATAAAAATAACTCAAGTTCATAACAATCTGCAAAAATAATCTAAAATTTCTAAGTGGGCCTCAAATCATCAATTTGTGGACTCTTACAAATGAACCAAACTCCTCAATTTATAGAGTTTTCTGCCCTACTTTCTAGGAAATAAACCCAATATAAATTAAGAACTCAAAATCTAGGAGTCATAGTTAACTTGCAAGTTTTTGCCTCTATACTCTAGTTAACTACTATGAAAAGAAGGTTAGGTGAGCACTATGAAGACCATGCTGTATGAGCTAGGCTTTCGTAGTCATGCAAAATTTTTCTCGAAACTGGAACGTGAGTTGGAGATGTAGTTGGAGTACCAGTGGGGAAGTCATGGCAAAAACTCCTCTCAAAAGTCATGCTATCTTTAGTAACTATACATTTATCTTCTACTTCTTTTTATAGGACTTATAATTGTTGATGATACATGCAACTACCTCGGTAGGAGGACCAACAACATGCTTGATTCGAAATTTATACTTTTTCAAAACTTCCTCTGCATTCTCTCTTTACTTCTCTAACTCCCCTACTATCTTTGCAGCCTGTTGACATTGTGTTATCAAATATGTATATATGTCCATCAATGTAATAGTAAACTAAGCCGGAGGTCCCAAATGCTTGGCCTCATATGCATCCCATTGGCTGAGTATCTACTCTTCTTCTATAGCTCCCACATTGGTTATCCCTAGCCCAAAAACTCCAAGTAACTATCTTACAAAATCTTCATACTTTTCTACCATCTTGAGGAGGGGAACTCGAATGTTTGTTACATCCTTCACATATTGATGAAGCATTTCCATCTTCAACTCCAAAATGTATGCATAAGACTGCAAATTCTTACAACTGTCTCCACCCAGGAGGTCCTCCTCTATGATTACTTCTTTGCCTAGATGCAAAACCTTATTCAATACCCAAAACTGCTTGCTAAATATGTTGAGCTTCCGCTCCTATTGTTGAGAGCAAGAAGCTAATGCTCCTCCTACCTAGACTACCTCCTTGTATTCCCTCATGGTATTATGCAAAAAAAGCCTAATTTTGGATGCATTTATTTGTGCCCATGATTTTTCTGTGGCGGCCACCTGTCTTACCTCAAGAAATGCTTTTACATCTCCCTTTGGGAGTGATGAGGTTGAAGGTAAATTATCATTTTTACAAGTATCTAAAGGCCTTCCCATCTCTACCAACAACTGCTTGTACTGCTATAGTTGTGCTTTGACCTCTGCATGGGAGGTGTATTCCTTTTCCATTTGCCCCTTGACTACGCTGATAGCCAGTTCCAAGGTATCTAATTCCCCCCACTTCGCTTGCTTACCTAGTTTTACCTGAGACAATTGGTACTTTGGGGAGCTTTGACCTTCTGCCTGCAGAAGATATGCTACATCCACAACAACCTCACCAGAACCTGTTCTTGACAAATGATGCACAATCTTAGCTTTCTTAACTTTCCTTGGTTCCTTAGTCATTTCCTGTTGTAGTGTAACTTTTGGTAACACTACTTTCCTCTTCTTTTTCTCGAAGGTGAATTCTAACCATTGTGGCACATCCTTATCTTTAGCACCTTTGTGAGGCATAATGTTGGCGGTCACAATGTGCACATCTAATTGTTCCTCTGATTCATCTATCTCTTCTTCCTCTATGTGCTTAGGGCCTTAAGGTGAAGCTATTTGGCAGGCCAGATTAGTCTAGAGAGCAATATCAACGTTCAACTGTTGTTGGTTGTGCAACTCTCCTAACCTATCACTGACCTCTTCCCCAAATATCCTACCATCCTTATCCATTTCTCCCATACCTTTCCCGACAACTATCTCTTTCAGGAGATGTTCTTGGTCCTGTGGAGTTAAGATTAATCTTTCATTCAACAAATCTTCAACCTGATTTTGTTCTTTCTCTCCTCCTCCAAGTGGCTGGTGTCCCACAGGCTGTTTCTCCTCTTGGTCAGAGTCTATTTACATATTATGGACACTTATGGTTTCTGTGGTAGGTCTAAATGCCTATGTATTGGGAGGCACTATTGTTGTATCAACTGGTGGTGGCATAGGGGGAGTAGTAACTGGGGCTTGTGCTACGACTGTAGATGGAGGCTGAGTGGGTGCACCTATTGTATCAAGAGGAGGAGGTTGTGCACTTTCATCTATTTTTCCTTGTTCCTCTTCCTCTTGAGTGCCTTCTCCTGGAGTTTGTCCAATTGCTGTTCTCACAGGAAGTACCTCTACTAGTGGCATAATTCCCAACCCTTCTCTCACTCCAAAGTCTACAGCCTTTTTCAATAGTTCAGATTTTCTCATTTGCTCCTTAACCTTCTTCAACAATTCCTCTGTACTTTCTTTGGGCTCAACAACTTGATCCGGGTCAGTGGATGTATTCTTCTAGGAACTAGTCCTCATTTTACGAGCATACTCCTTATAACCCCTTGATTGGGGCACACTTGAGGTAGCTTCCTTCTGCTTCCCCTTTAAAGCACTTGGCCTAACCTTCAAACTGAGCCACTATCTAGCTCTCTATAACCATTTGAGTTATTCAGTCTATATTTGAATCTTCATGCGCTGACCACCTTATGGGAGAGAGAGGCTTCTTGTCAATTTCCTGTTCTTTATATACAAAATCTAATAGTTCTCCATCATCCCTCAGCTCTTTGGAAGATTGGTTTCTATTTCAAAACTCCTAATTTGAGGTACTGACAACCTATAATAATTCTTTTCTCTAACCTCAAAACTGTCTTGGAGGTTTTCCCAAAAGTCCTCCAATTTAGGCTTGTGCCCCTCATATGCTTTTTGCATGTTTTGTTTGAGCTTTCCATAGGGATCATAATAATCCCTTGCATAATTAAATTCTTTAAGATTTAGATTCTGGAGCTTCTACGCTGCTGTCTTCGCTACTTGAATTTTTGAACAAGAGAAATAGCCAATAGAAACTGAGAAATCTATTCCCACCTTCTGTTTCGAGAAAAAATGGGATTGGAGGCCGAGCATTTGCCTGACATATTCTAACAAAATGATGTGATCATTGAAATATCACGACAATAGCATGGTGTTCCCTGTGAACCCATTGACCCTGGTATATGTAGAGCGCTGGTTTTGAATGAACCAACATGCCCATTCTCTGATGATCACCATTACTTCAGGGCTTATCCTGTAACCTGTATCACCTATGAGTTTGATGATAACAGGGAAGAGGAAGGCATTGTTAATTCTTTTAAAGTGTGCCTTTGCATTGTCTAGAGGGAGTTGTGAGTAATACTCCCAAACCTTCTTCTACCCTTCCTCATCTCCCAGCTGGCCCTCTACCTATAGTCCTGAGAATTTTCCTGCTCAATTCGCCACCCAGATAACATAGGAAGTGAAGAATTTCTTCATTTGATGTACCTCCTTCATTTGCTTATGGATGTTATCAAAGAGAATTTGAGCCCAATCAAAGTATTACTTCCCTATAAGGATGGTTTTCATGAAATGGAACATCCAGGGATGGAAGTGCCAACAATTTGGCTTGCTAAAGGCCTTTCTTAACATGATGATCAAATATCGCTGCGACTCCTTAAAGTCTACCCTTAAAACATCTATGGCTTTTAGCCCTATCTTTCTCTCCTCCTCCATCTAGTTCTCATTCATGTGTCTCTTGTTTGGGGCAATATTTCTATTCCATACTCCAAGGGCTTCTTCTTTAGTAGTTAGGAGTACTTTATCCCTTGCAGGGATGCCTAACACAAATCCCAACATATCCGCTGACAAATCAATTACCATTCTACCCTGACCATTTGTGCACTTCCTTGTATCCGTATTAAAGAACTGTGCAATAGTCATGATGAATTCAGGAGCTTGGACTGATTGTGGGAAAATGGTTGTCTCCAGCAGGCCTGATCTCTTAATCCTTCTCAGCGGGGCCTCTGGCTTTGGTCGATCCAATTGTGTCTTAATATCCTCCAACTTGATGTGCCCCACCTCTGTGTTTGTCACCCATTTAATCTGGTCATCCATCTTTGAAACATATACCTGTCCCTGATATTGATATTTCATGGTTACAAGAAGTTTGTCTAACTGCTTGCCTCTCTTAGTGGAAGTTGGGTCCATCTAAATGATCCGATCTGTAAGAAAGAATCAAGAATTAATCCATTGCACACATAAAATATCAATAACATCATCCACCTCGAGACTCTGGGGTGAATAATTTCCTTATAAGACAATTAACCTTAGAACTTTGGGGTTAGCATGGGCTTTGAAAAACAAACTCTAGAACTTCGGGGTGCTGGGGTAGATAAAATGAATAGAGTCTGGAACTCCAGGGTTCTGGGGTTCTGATATGGATGAAACAAATGGAATCCGAGGTTCTAGGGTTTCGGGATGGATGAAAAAAATGGAGTCTGGAACTTCGGGGTTCCACGGTAGATAGGAAAGGTTAACTTTGGGACCTCGGGGTTCTGGGGTAGATCAACAGGCCACCAAAAAAAAGATGTTTTTGAACTTCGGGGATTTATGGTTCTGAGGTTAAAGCAGAGGCCCAATAAGAAAGGACCTCGAGACTCCAGGGTAAAGGCATGACCAAAAAGAACCAAGCTCGGGACTCCGGGGTTCCGAGGTGAAGAAAACTACCCAGCTCGGAACTCCGGGGTTTCGGGGTGAGAAAAAATAGGGCACGTGAAAAACACGAAAAATGAGGAAAAACTAAAAGAAAAATCTAAACAAAACTAAAAAGAAACAAAAAGATCTAAACACGGAAACACCAGGAGGGAGAAAAAAAACTACAAACCTGGTGATAAAAACATACAAAACGCTTGGCAACACGGGGGCACGAAGTCGGGAGGTTGCAATTTAGAAGCTCTGAAAAACTTGAATGCACAAATGAACTTAGAAAAGTTCATTCCTCTTATTTAAACCCCCCTAAACTTCGTCTGTACGATTGCCTTAAACAAGACCTTGGGAGTGTGGGGTTCCGGGGTTCCGAGGTGATAAACAAAAGACAACAAAATTCACCTCGGGACTCCGAGGTTTCGGGGTGAATTGCAAAACAAGCAAAAGAAAAAGACCTTGGGACTCCGGGGTAAAAGGGATAAAAAACCATGGGGCTCCAAGGTTCTGGGGTTGTTAAGACAAAACAACTTTGGGACTCCAGGGTTTTGAGG
Organism: Cryptomeria japonica; assembly: GCF_030272615.1. NCBI lineage: Eukaryota > Viridiplantae > Streptophyta > Pinopsida > Cupressales > Cupressaceae > Cryptomeria > Cryptomeria japonica. The sequence goes on from NC_081408.1 coordinate 421,564,682, forward strand.
TTATGAACAATAAAACACAAAGAACTCGAGACTTCGAGACTCCGAATTTTCAAGGCTTAAATGAAAAAGGACAAGGTATGAATTTGAGACTCTGAGGTTCTAAGTTTATTCACAAGAAAACGGACACCTACTTGGGGACTCCGGGGTTCTGGGGTAGGACTTAACAAAAACAAAGAAAGGAGACCTCAAGACTCCGGGGTTCTGAGGTTTTGAGGTATTCAGGAAAAAAACAAAAAAAACAAAGACACATAAAGCAAAAAGAGGGACCCATATTTTCAAAACAAGGAAACTAATGGGGTTAGGTATGAAGGGCATAATAAAACTAAAAACAAAGGCTCCGAGTGAACTAGTTAAAGATAACTTGATAGTGAAAATTTCTCAACCACTAATACCATTCTCGGAATGCCACTACAAGAGCACAAGTGGTCACATGGAAAGAGAGAGATCATGCATCAAGAGATGTACCATGATCCAACAAATAGCAATGTATGTTATGCTTATGGGTTCATAGGGAAGAGAAAAGGGAAAGCATGGATTCCATGGGCTAGCAGGTTGTGTTGTTCTAGGTGATGCATGAGAGGAAAAACCAAGAGGGAATATGGATTCCACGAGTTAATAAGTTGTGTTATGCTAGGTGATCCACAAAGACATAAATTTTCATGGGACACCAAAGTTTTTTTCTGTTGTGTGATTCATGTCGAAAGGAAGAGTTGAGTAGAAAGTTGTGTTATGTTGGATCCACTCATCCTAAAAAGGGAAAAAGAGGAGTTGAAAGGTCTAGAAAGTTATGTTATGGTAGTCAACTCATCTTTTCCAAAATGTCATCTAGTTTCACAAGTCAAGCATCTCATCCAATCATGCAACAACATTTATAAGACATGCAATTAGGATAACCAAACAAAGCATATTGTTTATAAGGAAATTTGCAAACTTGAATTGAACATATGCTACAAGGAGGCCATGATGTGTGCCCCCCATTAAGATATCAACAGAGTTCTATGTTGATGTCTTAAGGAAAAGATATAAACTATGATACATACCTTCATCACCAAGGATATATCCTTTGGGAAATAATGCACATAACTCCAATCTTACGAGACATAACTCTATTGAGCAAGGAAAATATACTTGTAGAAAGATATCTTGTAACAAGTATCAAGGGATCCTTTTGAGGGATGAATAGAGGAAGAGGTCTTTACATAAATATATCTACCTCCTAAAATTAGAGATCTTTAATAAAGATAACATCTTTGGAAGGAGAAGGGGACTAAGAATACACACCTTCCCCAATGCTAGAAAAAGTGGATTCTTAGTGAGAGATTTCACATATTCACTAAGGAGAGATTCTTCATAAGAAGGCATACCATTTCAAACAAGGAGAAATTCCTCACCAAAGGACATATATGTACTCACATAGATGGCTAATCTATGCAAGACAGGACCTCAAATTATGAAAGATGCATCTCGACAAAGGAAAAGGCAATGTTTGGAAGGAAAGAGAGAGGATTGCAATGTTATTATTGCCCTCCCAAGCATGGATACAAGAAATAAATACTATTATATTATTGTCCAAATATGATTTTAGTGTGAATTTATACCACCACATATGATAGAGAACCCCCAATAGGGTAGACTATCAATTTCGCATAGTGAGGAGCAACATAATAGGGCAAAGAGAGTCTAATTTGTGTTTTGAAAGAAACATTTTCATTGACAATATTATAAATGTGATATCAAGTTCTCTAACATAATATTTAAATACTATACAATCACCAATAGTATGAACATTTACATGATGAAAGAGACAAAATTTAGTGCAATCTCTTGGTGGAGAGAGTTTCCTATGTTTGATATTAGTAAATAAAATTTTACATCATTTAAAAGTTACCAAAAGAAGTCCTCCACTATGGAAATAACTCTTTTCTCCATTTGAATAGAGGGCCAAGAATTTGTTTTTGTGCAAAAGGATTGATAATGAAGGAGGGTGAAATCCTACACCTTCTCCAGTGCATTGTGAGGGAGGATGTAGACACCCAAAAATGGTCAACGCTTGCGAAGTCATACTTTAACATTTGCGCATTGCCTCATTTTAGGTTTTTTTGCGTCGCATTAACATTTCTCCTATGTCACGCACTTGATTTTTATCATTTGCGAGCATCGAGTCATTCTTCTACATTCTTCAATCATCTCGCGCTCGAATTCGGTCTTGTCGACAACACTATCCAGTCATGATTTTAATCGATCTTATCTTGTTGCATCAATGTGTGTGCTAATTTGTCATCATTTTGGACATCGTCAATCCTAATTAGGGTTTTGTCCTCTTATCAATCTTATCATTTTGGGCATCGTCAATCCTAATTAGGGTTTTGTCCTCTTTTCAATCTTGTCATCATGCGATCGATTTGTCATCGATCGTTGTCATGTTCGATCTTGTCATTTTGCGATCAATTTGTCATTGATCGTGGTTGTTTTCAATCTTGTCGTCTTGCAATCTATCTTGTCGTCGATTCTTGTCCTCTTGTCGATCTTGTCATTTTGTGATCGATTTGTCGTCGATCGTTATCTATCTCAATTATGTCAATTTGGATCAATTTGTCATTGTTCCTTGTCAATTGGCACATTTCTCAATCAAATCGTTTATCAACACTGGTCATTTATCAATTCAAAATCATGATCGAATCGATATCAATTATCTTTTGTCAAGACCTAATTATTGTCTTTGCATTTCTAATTCATCTTCCAAGGTTTTATGATTTATTCATTTAATCTTGTTTGGCATTCTCCCTCTAGGTTAAATAATTTATTTATTTATCCTAAGTCTTCTTGTCACAATTAAATTTTTATTTAATTGGCTAATTAATTCCTCCTATTTTTGTAAATTAATTAATGAATGACAAATTATTAATTAATTTACCTAATTTGCATCAATTTCCTAATTTCCAAGTCATCATTTCTAACCTAATTTTCTAATTTCTCCTAAATTCCTAAATGTCTATTTCTATTCCAAAATCTTGTCATAAATCTTTGCATAGCAATTTGTCATAAATTGTCATAAATTGTCATAAATCCTTGCATAGCAATTTGTCATACACATGTCATAATTTTGCTATTCTTGATTTGAATTTCTATTTGAATCAATTTCATGCTAATCTTGTCTTTTTCTCCAATTTCTCTATAAATTGGATGAATTTCTTCACTCAAATCCCTTGATTCTTGAATCCGAATCCTTAATCAAACTATCGAACTTACGCTTCTAGTACTCTTGAGCTTTTCATCAAAATCAATCTTGCTTTCAATTGTATGTGCACTTGTAGGTGAGATCCACAAATCCATTGAAGAGGAAAGAAGAACAATGGAGCCGCATGGAAGGAGCATTCAATTCTGCATTTGGTTTGCATAATCTTTCATTTTGAATGCTTTGTTTTCATATCTCTATTGAGTGTGCTTAGGATTAGATCATTGCAATGTGTGTTTGTGATTGAGCTAATAATGAATAATATGTCTTTTTATACTTGCTTTGATGATTCCTAATTCCGATGCTACATATAGGTACCTTGATTTCTTGTTATTGTTTTCCAAGTCCTTGTCCACTATAGCCTTTTTTTAAAATTATACCATAACCAACCTCATAAGTTTTTTTTAATTGTGAAGGAGAAGGGATTTCAATGTGAATTTATTCAAAATTTGTTTTATAAGGATATGTTCAAAGACAAAAGGGATGAATATATAAGGAAGGAATATCCTATGTAGGAAGACTATCCTTTTTTATCATCATCATTCATGTCCTCTTTGTTAGGTTGGGAAAATGGATCCTTATCATCTAAGGATTTATCTTTGATCAATGTTATATTAAATGATAGGTCATGAATAAAATGCATAACAACATGTTGCTTACAAATATGTTGATGATAAAGATAAACTCTAGGAGAATAAGGAGGATCTAGAGAGATTGATATACCAACATGTTTACCTTTCCCCCTTGCTCTAAAGTATCTTTAAAAGGGAAAGATAGTTTAATGTTTCCCTTCAATGTTGCATCTCCATTGGAGTGATCATTGATAGGCGTATTGATTATTTCCTCATTAACAAAAGATACCCTAGGAGAGGTACAAGAATTTGTTAAAGCTTCATCTCTAGAGGAAATGTTGTTGAAATGAGAGGTAGGTATGGGATCATTAGGAAAGTTATCCACAATATCATCTTCTTGCACCAGATGATTTTTATGAGTGAGACCAATTGTGGAAGAAGGTAAATCATGTTATGGATGAAAGGAAAACACAAAATATCATCATATGCACAAAAGGGAACATTATGGAGATCTTGAATTAAATTTAAAATTGTATTAGAAAAGCAATATAACAACCCCTTTTATCATATTTACTTATGATATACAATAATAAAAGCAATGTTCGCTCAATGTATGCAATGAAATTGTGAAAAATTAGATCTCTAAACAATAAATCAAACATGTGTAAAATGTTAGAAGCGTTGAGTTTACCAAAATGTAATGGATGGTGCACTAGACCTCAAAATGTATATAATGTAATGGTATATCTCATAAATTATTGTAAATATGAATGATTGAAATGCATATAAATCATATTTGAAAATGAAAATTAGAAATAAGCATGAGGCACACTTGATTCACCAAAATGTAATGGATAGAAAACTAGGTTTGCACAAGTTAAGCCTTGTAAACTAGGAAATGACTTGAATTTCCAAACATCACATTAAAGGAAGGGAGAACTCAATTGATCAAATGCAAGAGAATTGAATGTAAACAAAGTTATTTTTCCTTTGTCTTACTGAAACTGATTTGAATGTATCTGAATTCTAGATTTAGGGTGAATGGTGAAGAATTAATATGAAACAACAAAAATAATGAGCTACATATGAGATACAAAGACATGAAGCTAAGTCTACACAAAAGAGTCAGAGAGACACTTGCAACAAGTTTGGCTTGAAAGTGTAGTACTGTGTGGCGATTTTCATCCTGGTCCTATGTAGTCAGATAAGAATGTTTTGGAACCAAGATGTTGTGCAAAATCTATTCTCAGAAGCTCATTGAAAATCCTTAGGATCATGGCGGATTTTTCATCCTGGTCGTCTAATTTTTACCTCTATAAAAGTTAGATATGATCATCATCATCTCCTCTATTAGAATCTTTGTTTGTGGCTATTGGATATGTTGCCTACACACAGAAAGAAGGAAAATGATGTTGTTGATAGGGAGTTGACTTAGGTCAAACCTCAGGTTTGAAATTAACCCTAATTGAATTGAAATTGCAATAGAAATATTGAAGTAAATGTTGAATGATATACCTCAAATCTAGTACAATTGATGATAGATGATGATGCAATGCTATTTAGATGTGATCACAAGTGTTGATGAAGTAACATGACTTGACCTAACATGAACATTAGTGACCTAATCAAACACACATGCTTGCATGAAGATTGATATAGATTTAGTGCTACACAATGAAGAATATGGTGGGATGAAATGCTACCTTGAATGCTTGAATATACTTGATGTTGACACATGAATGATTAGTGTAGATCCAATGTTATGAAATATTGGTGTAGATGAAGTTAGATTGCCTAGATGAAAATGAATACAAAGAATGCTCTTATATAGGGTTTCCAAGGTAATTTACTGATTAGGTCGACCTCCAATGGTCAAATTTGAACATTGAGGATAGAAATCACTAGGAAGGGGAAGTGCACTGGCACATTCAAATTAGGTCCTATTTAAGGAGGACTAGGACCCCATAGGCCCCATGGTCCTAGGACTAGGATTCCCTAGGCGCCATGGTCCACAAAATAGGGCAAACTAGTGAGAGATCAAGGTGCATAGCCCGAGGCATAGATTTAGTTCCATGTGTAGACAAATGAAATCAAATTTGAGGTAAAAAGTCTGAAAATGGACTTGGGTGAGAGCTAAGATAGGACACACTAAAGTAGGAGCACAAAAGGAACTATAAATTATGTAGGGTTGCAATTTATGATGCTGCAAAAAGACTGCAACAAATTTATAATGAAAAAGCTAGTCAATTCTCTTTCTCAGTTGGCAACTTGGTGCTCTATGAGAATCAATGCAATGCAAATGCTCTACTAGGTGAAAAAGAAAGGTTTAGTCTAAATTGTTTCGGGCCATACATCATCACTGAAGTATATGGATTAGGTGCTTACAAGATAGCAGATGTGGAAGGTACACCTCTCAAGGAACCTATTAATGCCATTCTTCTTCGTAGATATTATGCTTAGTTCTCTCCCTTGTTTCTTATTGAATATTATGCTAGAATTTTCATTAGTAGAGCATGTTATATTATATACTTTTATTGTATTACTATTGGTGCATACTACTTCATTCTTGACAAATGAATTTATAGTTTGTCTTGGATTTATTTTTGTCATTTATTATGTGTAGGACATTACATTTCTTTATGTTAGCATATTATTTAGTATTATGTGTACTTGTATTAGTTAGATCATGATGTGCTTAGTCAGAAATATATTTAACTAGATCAAATAGACATTTAGATTAAGATAATTATGCTACATCATCAATTGTCATATTTACTTAAACACTTATTAAGTTGTATAATTAAATCACACATATATCAATTTAATCGTTGTAACATTAATTGAAACAATCTACATTGGTTGTTCAAATTAATCACACATGCAATAAATAAGAACATACATGTACACCACCATATTTGTTACTCTTAGTCAAAACAATATAAAACACATCATTTTGCATTAAAAGAACAAGTATGTGAAACATTATCATATATATAAGTTTTGATAGAAAATATACATCACAAAATCATCACACATACAAAAATTGGTCTCCCCTCATAAACATGTCAATACCTTATGGATGATGGCTACCTGAGCCCTCAAGACTTGGTCATTGTGGTCCCATAGAGGTTCATCTATAGGATATCATGGAGCATGAGTGACTCCTAGATGAGCTCCTCTTCTCCATCCCCTCTGTGATACCTCTATACAGTGTTGTCTCTACCTTGGACTCTACAAGCTCATGTTGCAGCCGCTCCCTCTCCTCTCAAGTAATCTCAATCTCTACTCTCATAGAATCAAAGATATCCTCATGATGTCCCACACTATACTGTGATCTAGGAGTGATCTATCAAGATCATTAGATATGCATTGATGTAACAATATCTCTGATTACATGATTCACAAAGTCACACCATCCTTATGAACCAACTGTAAGACAATAGAGTAGTCAATATTAGTATCATCATCATGTACATCGTAATAAAAAATAATTCAATATATGTAAAAAATTTCTTATCTGGGTCTCCCTCTTGTCAAGTACAATTGATTGAAACTACAGTGTGAAACACTGCAGTTGGGGGAATAGCTTCACTACTCTCTCCATGCTCGTATTGACTTGGTATTTCTACATGCAATTTTGGTGATGATGATCTTCATACCCTAGAAATGGGCCTCTATGGGGGCACATCATCATCATAACCTACATCTACTCCCTTTCCTCTATCCTCTATATGTAGTGGATCAGGATCTTGTATCTCCTCCTCAACGTGGACAAGAAAACCTTCAGAACTCTACTCCTACTCCCTGCCATCTCAATCAGGCTCTCTATCCTACCCATCCTTTATCCCTAAATCTAATGGTTTGACCCATGGTTATGGATCTCATGTCAGGTGATCTATTGGAAACATGATGCTAGGATAGTTTGTCTCCCAAAACTTCGTGTGTGCATTGAACACCAATATCATCCACAAGAAGAGGAGCTAGTGCACCTTATCCATCCTCATTATCATAAAAAATATCCACATGTAGTATTGACAGTCTAGGTTGAGCTTCAGGTCTCACAACACTTTAAGAATTTTGTATGAATGTTGGTACCACAGTAAGAACATGTTGTACCTAAACAAACTTCCACATCACTTTATCATAATAAAATGGGATGAAGATGAAGTAGTGGTGACCCTTTAGCAAATGGTGTTGCTGCATCCTGCTTAACTATCTATTACGATCATCCCATAGGTACACATGTATATAGGGCCTCCAAATGATATCTATAGGCTATAGATAGTCCAATACAACTCTGCAATATAATATATATCCTCTCTTCTAAGGTCTCCCACATGGGTATGCATGTGCCTAAGGCTCGCAAAAGGTGATATCCATAGGAAATATCACAGGGCTTGTACATGATATGTGCTCAAACATTCAAATCTGAAAGAGAGTGCATGTCATCAAATTCTTACCCTCGTATAATACAAATTTCTCTAGATCATGGTAGAGATGTGAAAGCACGCTACATTCCCATGAGAGAACCATCTGACTCTTCCATCTCTTAGATAACATGAACTTGGCCTCTTGGCACGTGAGTGCTTCATCCTTTAGGTAAAATGAAGAGGTCTATCGTAGTGATAAGTATCTTTCAGACTAATGGAATATCTCTGGTAGTATGCAGTAGCCATAGTACAAAAAGCCATCATCTTGAATCTTTCGATGTTGATCAACCTATGCAATATACTTGATCCTCTGCTGCGATAGATGGTGAATGTGATATTTCTAAACTCATGATCTCGCCCCAAATTGGTAGTTGTAGGATATGGTGAACTTCCTCCAAAGTGACCACCGTCTCCCTCATCAAAAGATGAAAGGTAGAGGTGTCTGCATCCCATCACTCTATCAAACCCATAAGCATATTCTCATTATACAACAAATCAAGCATATGATATGCCCAGTATAGTGCTACATCTTGAAGGAACTTCTCATCTCAATTGAGCTCTTTGATCTGACTACGAAGATATGTGTACACAAGAGCACCACTATGTTCCCACATAGACAGTAGCTCCTTCAAACACAATAGTCATAGATTCGTATCAAATTCATCATATCAAAATCCTTTCATTTCTATCATTCTTATATGTCATCATTATTGCAACCCTTTGTGTGCCTCTTGGTGCTTGTTTTGGGACCATGGTAACCATGTGGGACCATGATGCCTAGATGGTACCATGGTGCTCATGTGGGACCATGGCACCCAAGGGGACCATGGTGCCTAGGTGGAACCATGGCTCTCACTTCAGGGTGGGGGGCGCATGGTCACCTATTTTTATGTGTAGAAACAACATCTCAAAAGTAATGAAAGCACATAGCAATGTTGGTTAGCCTACCTCGTCTACCAAAAAACCCTCCATGACTAACTGCCTCGAGACCTCCATCTTCATATCCTGATCTAGTCATTTGATCAACATATTCACCTTGGTAGACCCATTTGTACTTCAAGACAAAATTTGAATAAGACAAATGAATAGTTGATTTTCTACTATTTAAAGGTTAATTCTTTCAAAGCCCTAATTTCTTATGTTTTACTTATCCTTTTGTTGATGCCTAAAATTATTTTTAAGACAACAACCTTATGGGAAGTTCAGTGAGTAGGGGACCTATTGTGCCTCACCGGACAACCTCCAGGATTTTAAAAGTCGACTCTTCATATATGAAAGGGAAAAGGGAGACAAAACGCCAAAATTAAAAAAATAATATAGGCAATGTGTGAGAATTCAGAGCTTAACTTTCAATAACATAATAAACAATACGTGAAATGCATAATTCAAATGCTAAATGATTCTCCATTACTACAATGCTTTAACTAAGATTCACCAACATCATAATATACATCAAACATAACTAAAACTGAATAAAAAGAGTCTGAGACATGATTCAACCAACATAAGTTATGTCCAATATAATAAAAGCTTAAACATATACAAAATCTAGTCTTTCATTCAATTGATATAAAGCATATCATAAAACATAAAGAGTCACATGGAAAGGCTGCAAGTTGGGATAGTCCAAATATCAAAATGCAAAATAAAAATGTTGAAGTCTCAATCACAGAGCTAAAATTTATTTTGAGTGTGAATCCCCCTCTAAATGACAACAAAATTCTACTTTTATATCCTAGCATGGGCACAAGTCTTCTAATAACTATCCAAACCACCCTAGTTATGAGATCGATTGCCCCCTTACCTTTATTGAAGATTCTTGCTGTCTGTTTTAATCATCTTAATGGAATAGTTCCACCAGCTGACCTGACATATTTTCAAAACAAATTTATGCAATCAATTTAGCCCTTTACCATTCCTTTAAGATTTTGTGCCTTTCAAAAGTCGCACCATGGTGATGCATGGACTTAACGAAAAAGGTTGGACGCGTGGCAGCCAAGCAGAGTGTTTTGTCCTCCTATTTCCTTTCCTTCTATAAAAGTCTACGAGTGGGACATGTGGTGCGCAGGTGGGAAATCCTGGAGCATCTGCCTCCCTTCCTTAGATAAATTCCACTCACTCAACACGTGGTGCACAGGTGGGAACTCCTGGAGCGTTTGCCTCCCTTAGAGAAATTTCACTTACTTGACACATGGCGACTTTGACTTGAAATAGGCGGGCCTACTCAGGGCCGAAACAAAAAGGGTCATAGGATAACTCGTGGCAACATAGTGGACCTCAACAGAAGTAAAAAGAAAGAGCCCCCTCTAAATCCTGCCCACTTGATGCATGTCGGTTTAGGCATAGGCTACGAACAAAAGGAAGGGGTCTGCTGAAATGTTAGGGATTGTATTCACAATTTTTTGGTGACTCATTGGGGCGATTTGCCCGCAAATTAAGAACCCTTGAAAACTCTGTTCCATAGACCATCTCCCAAGCCTACAAGGGAACTCAAAGCTAAGAGAGTTCATGTTGTAGAGGATCCCACTCCTTGGCTGAAGGGTGTGCTTGAGCATGCAAAAAAATAGGCATGATCCAATTGAAACATTTCTCTGAAGGGAAAATTTCCCAGCAGCCCGAATACTTGTTCTAGGGAGAAATTGAGTTGCACAATAGGATGTATAATGTTTTCAATATCTATAGTGTTGGGCACATCTCCAAGTGTTTGCAGATATGCCTGATCTTGTTGACGCTACTTTAGGAGCTGCATGATTTGTTCCTTTTTTGTTGTTGAATCATTTGCAAGAAAAGAGGATGGAAGGCCAATATGCACAAAATATTCAAATTGCCTCTTGAGCTGGGAAGTGGTCGCCACCAATATGCCTAAGCAATCATTGGCATGAATTGCCACCCTATGACAATTGATAAACTCATTAGCTTTTCGAGCAACTTTTTTGTGATCCTCTACGCTTGCTGCAACAAGAGTATCATCTGATGTCTTATATAATTTTTCAATCAACATCTCGAACTTAGGCACACTGGATGTGATATCTTGCTGGATTTTCTCAACCACACTTTCCACCTCCAAGCTTAAGCATTGTGCATCTTCAATAAAGTGTAATACTGGCTCGAGGAACGTGACAACAGTTTTGACCCTCTCCCAATATGAGAAGTGTAATTGTTGGACAATGGGAGTTAAGTCAATCCAAAAAGAAGTTGTCATGCTTGATGCTTGTAGTATGCTGATTTGGGCATCTTTTGATCCTGCTTTGATAATTAAGCCCTCAATCCTTCCCTCTAAATCCAACTTTTGTTGTTGTAGCTCTAAGGTATTCTCCTGAAGGGCCTTTTCTACCACCACCTTAGCTTCTCGTTCCTTCTCACATGCGACTTGCGCATTATGAAGCTCCTTGTCAAACTATGACTTCTCATAGATTAAATCCTGCTGCAACTGAACTTGCATAGTTGAGGAGGTGGAGTTTTCTTTATGGGCTTGGGAGAGCTAGGAAAGCTTGTCACGCAACTGATTATCCAATGCTTGATTGGGGTGCTTTTCTTTTGCCAATACTACTTGATGTTTTCTCAACTTTGCTTTGAACAAGTCTTTCTTAGTGGTGGTGTGTTGAAGCTCATTTTGAATACGAACCATATCAATGAGGCTCACCTTCATTTGAGTAATTTCTTGATTCTTGTTTTGCAATTCTTGGGATAGGCCCTCCTTCTCTTGTTGTATGTTCTGAATTTGAGCTGCCAGGTTATTAAGTTGTTCTTGCAACTTGACCCTCTCTTCCTAGCTCTGTTGGGACAAAGTAAGAGTCTTTTCTTGCAACTCTTTGGTTAGTCGAGCAATCTCTTTTGATGATTGAACAATTTCTATGTCTTTTTCCTCCTGCTTCATCCTCAGGAGTTCCACAGTGCTCTTCACAATTTTCAACTTCACTTCTATCTTTTTTAGATGGTGAGAGGCTTTCAGAAAATCTATCGTTACCATCTTTTGCGTCTCCTCCATCAACTCCACTTTGTCTTGGCTCAGATTGATGCCCACGACATGGATAATATAATCCATGAGTCGCATTTGACCTTCTAGATTAATTATGTTGAGCATTTTAGTCACACACATGATGGACTGGTGTGCTTCATCATAGATGGTCTCAATGCACAACTCTGCCAGTTTGATGACATCTTTATCCCTTCTCTTCTGTGCACGCTTCGCGCAAGCTGTTCTAGTAGCATCCATCTAATCTCTGAATTCAACTAGAGATGAGATATATTGAGTGACAACAGGATATCTAGGAGGAAAAGAGAAAGGGATGGGGACAATAATGGACCCTGATTGAGCTTGTCCCGACAAATTCAATACTGATGGACAGAAAGAGGGAATGCTTTGCATTTGTCCTGAAAATGTGGAGGGTGGCACAAGATGTTGTTGGGATATGGAGAGCGTCAGACTAGATTGCGGGGTCAGGGATGATGTCATATAAATATTAACAACTTTAGTAGCAACCAAGGAAACTAGAAGAACAAAAGATGGGATAGTCCTTGGGGTTGTAAAAGCTACACCTGTTACAAAGGGCAATGTAGGTATTTGAGCAGACCATTGCGAAAAATAGGAACCTGAGTAGAGGCAGGGGTCTACACTGAAGTGACATTTTTTATCGGGAGATGGAGGGAACTGAAATTGATGGGCTGACTAAATATTTAGATGAGAGAAGAGGGGGAGTGAAACATGCCCGAGTAGCAGGCATGACCGAAGTTGGATTTGACGTGACCATTTGCTTTGAGGTTGTCCCTTGAGATTCGTCTACTTTTTGCCTCTTCTCTAGTTGTGGATTATCAACCTTGGTTGTTTGCTATGTATCTTGAGACTTTCTCTTTGGGGTTGGTGTATGCGACAGTCAAACTATCGAGGATTCTCCTTCAAAGTTGGGAGTGACACCATGTTTGACCATAATTCTTTTCCCTTTGACCTCCTAGAGCTCTAAAATTTGTTCCTCTTCTTCATACTTATTGTCATCATGCTTGTGGTTTTAGATATCATTGAATTTATCATCCAATGGATTATCCTGAAAGTTGGGAGTATAATCTTTTATCTCTTGTCGAAATGTCTAGAAGTTTACAATTTTTTCTTCTCGCTAGCCCCTCTATTTGAGCTTCTTTCAGAGGGTCGCATTAATTTTCTTGGTAGGGTCCATCCACCCCTTTATCTCATAAACATCTAACCAGTTGGGCCTTTCAAAGTGGGATGTGGTAGCATGATTAGGGTTTAAGTGAATATATGGAGAATCCACCAATGGGTTGCGACATTCTTCCTAATAAGGACATGAGATATGGGTGACTTTAGTCTTTCAGTTTGACAAATAACCATGCAGATCATAATGCCATTTATCTTCAACAAATACCAAGTATAGATGTGCTACCTTAGTAGTTAATATATGTTCATCATGAGCATTTCTTTTTGGGAGAGCAATTGTGCCTAAGGCCTTAGGAACATAGTACATAATGGTTTGATGCCTTCCTCACCCTTATGCCTTATTAGTGATTGAGAGTTGTCTGAATAATTTTATTGCAAGGACTCTCTTATTGGGTAGGTTGGAAGCTAGAAAGGTTCCTCATCAAAGCCATGCACTCTTATTATTATAAAATATGACTCCAAAAACCAATCACATGGGGTTTTGGACTTTGACATCCACTCAACTTGCTTAGGGGAGAACTAAGTGTAGGGATTTTCATGGCTCAATTCCTCCAAAATAGGGGTCAAAAAATAATCTTAGAAGGTATGAGAATCATAAGTGGAAGATAAAACATGAGTCCATGCCGACACTGACTTTCTATGCGTTTGTTCATCTACTACAGACAAGTCCATATGTTAGCTAAAGAAGTCCAAGTTCTGGTATAAAAACATGTGAGCTAGAATAGAAAGGTACCTGAATTTGATTTGAGACTCATAACCCTTGAACTATTTGAGCATGCCCTTCCATATAATTTTCACTAAATCAAAGTGGAAAGGAGTTCTTTTCTTACTTAGCTTGAATGCTGGGGCCATCTGGAATTCATGGACATTTAGATCTCTATCAAACTTGAAAATGAAGGCCAAAATGGAAAAGATATCCCACAAATTGTCATTAAAAGCTTTGATAGACAAGGGAAATTTTGGTAAATCTTTTCCATCTGTCTTCAATTCCGAGTTACGAAACTTGAGACGGTCCTTTTTTGATGCTCAATATTCTTTCATCTTTTTAGTGAACTGCTCCACATCTATTCCACAAGGTGAGATGCACAACATATCATTTATGTTATCAACATTGATAACCACCCATAGATTGTTGCCCTAAATCACCCCTATATCTCCATGGAAATTTAGGACGCTTGCATGTAACAACTCCAAACAATAATGGACCAATGGAACCATATATTGTGGGAGACTGTAGGGCCATAGTCGGTATCTCAGGGAATCTGTCTCTCTCCGCCTTATCTTCTCCTACATTCTTGCAAAATCACATCTTTGGATTCTCGAGCAAGTCTAGGTCAAGAATGTTATCAGATTCATCTTGTACGAGGGTTACATTTATGTGGTTTACTTTTGCCACCACTCTGGTTTTTGGATATTTTGGCTTTTCTGGCATCCTTACAAAAGAAGATGATGCATCTCCAAATTTGCAATGGATGAAGGGATAGAAGGTCCCTCCCCTCTTTCTGAAGCTCCCTTTGCTACCATAGTATCTTTGTTCTACAGATTATTTGGATGAACTCTACTTAGCGTTGTTCTCTGCAACTATTCAGCTTCACTTGCAATGTAACACACGGTTAAACACTTACTAATTTTTTTTACGAAACCCTTTCTTAACCTTGAGTAACCCTAGGTTAACAACGTATAAAATACCATACTCTTAGCATGCTGATTTTTTATAATTTCACGGCGAAATTATTTCATCACTAATGCAGTAATGCCACATCATCACCATACTCAATTGTTCCCTTTTTGGAAAACCAAAATTTGGAAACAAGAGCTACAAGTAGATAGTACATGCCTTTTTACATATCCTTCATTTACATCTGGACAGGGAAGCTTGGCATGAGTCATTAATTGTCTGATTTTCTATAGATTTTAGATTTTACAATGGGATACATGGCATGTATTTGGACAACTTGCGTTTTCCAAGGATGTTGCCACCAACTAACTATCTTTTCACCACCTTGGCTTCACACATGGGTCTTTGATTTACATTAGATCCTCAAGATTTCATTATGATGTGGGCTTTGTACTACTACCATTTGGATTTGTAGGCTTGGCCTATAAATCAACTATGTGCTATGACAAAGAAATCGATCCGAGCTACCTTATGAGTGTAAACACTTCATTAGTTAAGAGTTTCTGCTAGCTTTTCTTTCCTTAGGCAAAATGTTGCTCGATACACCTATTAGACTTGTGAATTCAAGGCCGCAACTGGCTTTCCTAGGAGAGATAACATATAATAGGTTGATACTGTAGAGACATAAATCTGACCACCAATTTAGTTAAATATTTAATGTTTATTTAATTCACTAACAATTCTTCTATTTATTAAATTAATATTTAATTAGTTCACTCCAAACCCCTTCTTCTATTAAGTTAAATAAATTATTCAATTTATTTGATTTAATCCATCTAGCTTAATTCAAACTATTAATTAAATAAATAAATTCTATTTATTTAATTAAATCCCCTCCCAACATTTAATTAAATTTGGATTTAATTAAATCCTCCTATCTCATTTAAATAAATTAATATTTAAATATCTTAAAATCCAATCCACTTGCACACTAATCCCTTCTTCTAGAATATTCCAATCCATTCTAATTTAGCCTAACCCCAACATATGCACATTCCTGAACCAATGATTGGGAAGGAGTCACTTCTCAAACCATTAAGGGTTTTATCCCTTCTACAAGTTAACCTCCAAAGTCTTCCTGAACCATTAATGGATAACTAACCTTTGACTCATGGTTAGAGACTTTTTCTCCAACTTAACCATTCATTTAACCCACAAGTCTCTTCAAACATTCACTGCTTTAACCATGGTTATCCTTTAACCCTTGCACAAGAGTTTATCCCTTGGATAAAAGATTTATCCACTAACTTAACCCTAACCAAATCCCCTAGGTAAACCATCATGTCTTCCTAGGCATTTAATGCCTCTTCCCTTTCCTCTCAAACATTCTCATGTTGACAATTGTAACCATTTCATTGATAAAAATTGTAAATAGGGATTGAGGATCACCAAATTCTCAAGCAATCCTAACCCTACATAGGCCAATCTAATCTTGACTATCCATCTGATCATTTCTTCTATAAATAGAGCTCAAGGCTCTCATTATCAAGGTGCTACACAAGATCATTATCAAGAGACTACTTAATTTGTGCTACATATATTGTGCTCTCATTATCAAGGCTTTGATTATCAAGTTAGACAATTTAAGCATTTTAGAAGCATTTTAGATCATTACCAATAGTAATAATCCCTGTTAGCTTAGCATTTTTACTATCATAATATTTTAATATCATAGATTAATCATAGACAAGCATTTTTATCATTATATAGATCTTAATTGCATTAGCATATAGGTCCCTTTATCATAACACTCATTATTTGAGTCATTATTCTAAGGGTTTAGTGCTCAATGATATGAGAGCAATAACCAAACTTGAGGAATCCTTGGAGATTTGAAACAATGGGATGACCATTGAGGAATTGTTCTTTTCATTTGTTTGTTGTTAATTTCCTTTATATAAATATCTCATTGGTATGTTAGTCATTATTCTAATTGATAAATCAACATTTCTGGCATACATTTTTGGCACCCACTGTGGGGCCTGTTGTTGGCAACAACACAGAAGGAAAACTGAGAGGGGGGTGTTGGACATTGTTGCTGCTAGGATATGTTGTTGTCATTGATGTCAGCATATTCCTGTGATTTATTGCTCTGGTGGTTGCAAATTGGTTTATTGGGATCATGGTTCAGTTTATGGAATTTATCTAGTATCATTATATCTTTCTATATTGGTTTTAGTGACACAAAATCTTAATTGATCATATCATATGATCCGGTTTGCAGTTTGATTTTTTTGATTAGTGCTTTGTAGAGTTTGGTATTTCTTCCGGTATATTCCCATGTGATCAGATCTTGAGTTGAGATTTTGGGAGATTGTTTGGGATGTTCTTGTGTATCTTCGTTTTAGATGGATCATGATTTGGTGCTCCGCAAGTTATATTTTGTTGTGGCAGTTGCTGCTGTTTGAGTGTTCTTGAGTTTCAAATGTTGATCGATGAAGATTTGATAAGTGGTGTTGGTGCAGTTGTTACAGATGATTATAACGTGTTTGCTAGTGTTTCCTAATTATGTCTTATTTGTTTTGATGGTCTGCATTGATCATTGTACAAGTTTTTGGTGTTTTTGTTGAACCGGTGATGTTCTTTGTGTTATGCGGTAGTCTTGGTGGTGTAGTGTGTTGCAGTTGATCTTGGCATGATTTCCGGTGGTGTTGCGAGCTTGAGAATTTGATTTAGGTCCATGTTATATCATGTATATCATTATATTGGTCCACTGGTCAATCTTTGTATCATGTGATGTAATATTGTAATTGTAAGTTGAGGGTTTGGCTGACCTTGTAGTCAAGGTTGATGAATTGTATAAATAGGTGATTTAGTCATATAATTTGAGGTTTGTTGTAGTATCTGCATTATCAGAGAGTGGTGTATGTGTGAACAAAGGAATTCATCTTTCGGTGTGGTGTATTTAGCAAAGGTTGGTGTAGACTAGACAAATGTGCTTAACCAGAATTGTCATCATGCATTAGCAGATGCTATTATTGCAGTTCATTCCTTCCGGATTGTAGTCTGAATCTTGTTGTAAGTCAGTGAGACTTTCCTGAGGGTTGTATCCTTCTAGGTTATTATATCTTGAGCAATGAGCTCTAGGTAGTGAGACTAAATGCATGTGCATTCCCCATTGTAATTATTTTCACATACTACTGCAGAGTATCATCTTATTGTGGGTAGATTTCCACTGTGGTTTTTCCCTTAACCGAGTATTCCACGTCAAAATCTTGGTGTTGTGTGTTGTGATATCAATTTGCTTATCTTTGTTGTTGCTGCAGTTTATCAGATTTGTATTTGTGGTTAAGTTTGATAATCCAATGAAAAATGATTCACCCCCCTCTCAATTTTCTTTCATTATTGTTGCTAACAATTGGTATCAGAGTTAGATCCTCTAAAATAAGATTAACCGCTTGAGGAGATCTGGGATGGCAACTGGAGGTGTTATCTTTAAGAAGGAGAGTCCAATATTTGATGGAAGTAACTATTTTATATGGAAGAAATGGATGGAGGCACACTTGAGATGTCTTGGAGAAGATTACTAGAAGATGACAAAGGATGCCTAATCTGTTCCTTAGAATGGATTGGTTACTGCTGTTGAGATCAAGGATGCTAGAAATAACATTAGAGATAAGGAAGCATTACTGAGTGCCCTAATTGATTTTGAGATGACTAATGTAATGGGACTTCAGACTGCACATGAGATTTGGGAGAACCTTGAGACCTTGTATGAAGGAGATAAACAAGTCAAAGTTACTAAGTTGCAGAGTTTGAGGATGTATGAGATGCTGAAGATGGAAGAAGATAAGAACATAAACTCCTTTATGGCTAAGGTGAATGAACTTATTCTCAGTATCATATGTGTCAGTGGAACCCTTGAAGAAGATGAAATTGTCGCTAAGGTGTTGAGATCATTTCCTCCTTAAAAACATAAGGTAGCCGCTATTGATGGGATCCAAAGTGTGAGTACTGTGACAAGAGATATGTTGGTTGGAAAGATTACTGCATTTGAACTAAGCAAATTTGGTGAGTCACATGGAAAGTTTGAGACAACATTTAGAGCATCTGTATCCAGAAAGAAGAAGTATGATATTGATGAATGCAAAATATCTAGATATGAAAGAGAGAGAGGAGAGATGGAAGAGCAAGAAAGAGAATTGGAATAGCTCGAAGCATTGATTTCCTGTAGATTGATTAAAGGAGCTGGTAAGTATGATGGAAAATTGCCTCTGAAATGTTTCTCTTGCAATAAGATAGGACATTTTGCTTCTAGATGCCCAAAGAGAATTTCTAAATATGATAGACATGATAAATTTGATAAACACGATAAGTATGATAGATATGAGAAGCATGAGAAGTATGATAAGCCTTACAAGTCTAACCGGAAGTATAAGCATCATAAGAATTGTTATTATGTTGTTGATGAAGGTGTTACAAATGAAGAATATAAAGGAGATTAAATTGTGTTTATTGCTATCAAAGAAGATGGACTTGTACCTATTGATTCCACAAGCTGCACTATTGAGGAGGAAGCTTTAGCTGCTAAAGTTGAAGAGAAAGATGAATGGGTGATTGACAATAGTTGTTCACATCATATGACCGGTGATAAATTTTTTTTTGTGAATATGGATAGGTATGATGGTGGAATAGTAACATTCAAAGATGACAAAGCTTGTGTAATCTGTGGTAGAGATTTTATTTCTATTTCCTTTAATGGTAAGCATAACACTGATGATGTCTTGTATGCTGAAGGTTTGAAGCATAATCTTTTAAGTGTTGGAAAAATGGTTGACAAAGGCTATGATTTGCAATTCAAGAATGGAAAATGCAAGATCCTAAATGCCTTTGGTATAGATATTGCATCGAGAACTAAGACCGAAGGTAATATCTTTAATTTAAATGCTGGTGAGAAAAGCTGCTTGATTGCTTAGATTGATGAAAGTTGGTGGTGGCATAGGAGAATGTGTCATGTTAATTTTGATTCAATGATTTAGATCAGTTCTACTCAAGTTGTTAGAGATTTGCCTAAGATTTTTAAGCCTGCTAATCCAATAACAAGATGGAGTTGTTGAAAGGAAGAACATAACTATCTTAGATGCTGCAAGGAATATACTAATTGAAGGGAATGTTTCAAAGATCTATTGGAGAGAAGCTGTTATCACTGTTGTTTACACATTCAACCGAGTGCATATAAAAGGTGATAGTGGTAAGACTCCTTATGAGTTATGGTTTGGTCATGTTCCTACTATGAGATATTTCAGAATCTTTGGAAGCAAGTGTTATATCAAGAGAGATGAGGCTATAAGAAAGTTTGATGCGAGAAATGATGAAGGAATTTTTTTGGGATATTCAACAAAGAGCAAAGCCTACCGATGCTACAATAAGAGATTGAGAAAGTGGAAAGTGCAAATGTGAAGGTCGATGAGAACTATGGAAAAGAGATCAGAGCATGCAAATATGATGATCAAGATGTTGTTTTAACACTTAATCATATTAAAGAATTAAAGCAGAATGATCTGATAGAGACTATTAACCCGAATATTGTTACTGTCGGTGGAGAGGTGCAGAAACCTGAAAATCAGAATAATTAGAAGACCTTGAGGTATGTAAGATTGAATCATTCTGAAAATCAGATCATTGGTGATAAAAATAAAGGCATGATGACTAGAAGAAGGCTAGCTACTGAAGAGGTATGTTTGATTTCTAAAATTGAACCTAAAGATGTTGTTGAGGCTTGCAAAGATGAAAATTGGTTGAAGGCTATGGAAGAAGAACTAAATTAGATTGAAAAGAATAATACATGGGAACTTATGCCTAAATCTAAAGACAAGAATGTGATTGGTACTAAATGGGTATTCAAGAACAAATTGAATGAAGCTGGTGAAGTTGTCAAAAATAAAGCAAGTCTGGTATGCAAAGGATATTCACAGAAGGAAGGAATTGATTATGAGGAGACTTTTTCTCCGGTAGCTAGAATTGAATCTGTTAGACTATTTCTTGCATATGTTGCTTATAAGGATTTCAAGGTATATCAGATGGATATCAAGTTAGCCTTTCTGAATGGTGATCTAGAAGAAGAAGTCTACATTGAGCAACCTGATGGATTTTCATTATCAGATGATGGAGATATGGTATGCAAACTAAAGAAATATCTTTATGGACTGAAACAAGCCTCTAGATCTTGGTATGATAGATTGGATAAGTATTTGTTGAAATTGGGATTTAATAAAGGTACTGTGATAGTAATCTATATTTCAAGATTAAGAATGATAACATCTTGATTGTTGAAGGTTTTGTTGATGAAATTATCTTTGGAGGAGATGATAACTTAAGTATGAAGTTTGTCGGTGATATGCAAAAAGAATTTGAGATGTCTATGATAGGAGAGATGAAATTTTTCTTAGGATTGTAGATTTCACAGACTGAAAAAGGTATTTTTATATCTCAAGCTAAATATGTAAAGGAATTGCTAAAGAATTTTGGGTTAGAAGATTCGAAACGTGTTGGAACTCCTATGGTTACTGGTTGAAAATTGTCTATAAATGATAAATATCCAAAAGTTAATCAGGCCTTGTATAGATCTATGGTTGGTAGACTGCTATACTTGACTCAGACTAGACCTGACATTATGGATGTTGTGTGCATGGCTGCTAGATATCAAGTTGATCCAAAAGAGAGTCATGTCATTGCTGTAAAAAACATATTCATATACTTGAAAGGAACTATGGCTGATGGTTTGTGGTATCTGAGGAATGATGATTTCATGTTATGCTCTTACACTAATGCTGACTGGGCTGGTGATGTTGATGATCAGAAGAGTACCTCCGGTGGTGCATTCTTTTTGGGTAAGAAATCAGTTTCATGGGCAAGTAAGAAACAAGATTCAATTTCTCTATCTATTGCTAAAGCTAAATACATTGCTGTTGCTAGTAACTGCACTCAGGTAGTCTGGATGAAACAAATGTTGAAGGATATCAGAGTTGTCTATGATGAGCCTAATGTCATATATTATGATAATTCTAGTGATATTAATATGTCAAAGAACCTAGTGCAACATTCAAAGACTAAACATGTATCAATCAAGCATCATTTCCTGAGAGAAAAAGTCAATGAAGAGGGAGTGAAGCTAGAGTATGTGTCTACAAAGGAACAAATTATTGATATTTTCACTAAGCCTTTGCCTGCAGATACATTTGTCTATTTGAGAGACAAGTTAGGGGTATCCATCCCTCCCGATGAGAACTAGATGCATTGAGTTGCATCAATTCAGTGAACCTCACAATCTTATCTTCTTGTCCAGATTGATGAGTTTATGATTCTCCTATGGTGGAGTAGTCTGTTTGTGGTTCAGTTGAGCTAATTTGTTTATCTAAGGGGGAGAGTTTGGTTTTCTATTTTTGAGAACCTTTGTCATTGATGTCAAAGGGGGAGAGAAGCATGCAAAACACTGTTTTATCTGCTTGATCTTAGGGGGAGTTTTTTGGAGATGTTTTCTTTCTTTGCATTGATTGTTTTTCACATTCATATGTTACCATCAATGCCAAAGGGGGAGATTGTTGAACATTGTTGCTGTTAGGATATGTTGTTGTCATTGATGTCAACATATTCCTATGATTTATTGCTTTGGTGGTTGCAAATTGGTTTATTGGGATCACGGTTTGGTATATGGAATATTTATAGTATCATTATATCTTTCTGTATTGGTTTTAGTGATCCGGTTTGCAGTTTTGTTTTTTTGATCAGTGGTTTGTAGAGTTCGGCATTTCCTCTGATATATTCTGGTGTGATCAGATCTTGAGCTGAGATTTTGGGAGATTTTTTGGGAGGTTCTTTTGTATCTTCATTTAATATGGATCGTGATTTGGTGCTCTGCAAGTTATCTTTCTTCGTGTCAGTTGCTACTGTTTGAGTGTTCTCGAGTTTCAGATGTTGATCGATGAAGATTTGATAAGTGGTGTTGGTGCATCTATTACAGATGATTCTAATGTTCTTGCTGGTGTTTCCTAATTATGTCCTATTTGTTTTGATGGTTTGTGTTGATCAGCATGCAATTTTTTTGTGTTTTTGCTGAACCGATGATGTTCTTCGTGTTATGTGATATTCTTGGTGGTGTAGTGTGTTGTCATTGATCTTGGCATGATTTCTGGGGGTGTTGTGTGTTCAAGCATTTGATTTAGGTCCATGTAATATCATGTATATTATTATATTGTTCCGATGGTCAATCTTTGTATCTTGTGATGTAATTTTGTAATTGTAAGTTGAGGGTTTGGCTGACCTTGTAATCAAGGTTGATGAATTGTATAAATATGTGATTTAGTCATGTAATTTGAGTGTTGTTGCAGAGTCTGCATTATCGGATAGTGTTGTATGTGCAAACAAAGGAATTCATCTTTTGTTGTGGTGTATTGAGCAGAGATTGGTGTAGAGAAGACAAATGTGCTTAACCGAAACCATCATCAGGCATTAGTAGATGCTATTATTACAGTTCATTCCTTCTAGATTGTAGTCCGCATCTTGTTGTAAGTCAGTGAGACTTCCCTGAGGGTTGTAGCCTTCTCGGTTATTATATCTTGAGCAGTGAGCTCTAGGTAGTGAGTCTGAATGCATGTGCATTCCCCATTGTAATTATTTTCACATACTACTACAGAGTATCATCTTATTGTGGGTAGGTTCTCACCATGGTTTTTCCCTTAACCAGGTTTTCCACGTCAAAATCTTGGTGTTGTGTGTTGTGATATCAATTTGCTCATCTTTGTTATTGCTGTAGTTTATCAGATTTGTATTTTGATGAATACTAAGAGGGGGGGTGAATTAGTATACCAAAACTTACTGAACTCAAACTTCTAAACAATTTAGTAGATAACCGATATAACAAATTCACTAATAAACCGGCTAAGATAAATGCAAACCAAATATCAAATAAAGCATTCACCCACAAGAGCACAATCACCATAACACAAGATGTTTGATGTGGAAACCCAAATGGGAAAAACCATGGTGAGCAGAAACTCACAAGTAACTATCTGTAGAATAGAAACCAGACCGGTTAAGGTCATACAATGTTCTTCACCAGAACAGATCCTATTAGGAATCTAGATCTCTGTTAGGAGATAAGTCCTATTTAAGACTACCTTGTGAGAGAATTTTAGATTCACAATTGTGAACCATCTTGTTAGAGGATTTACAAAGGCTTTGCTAGGCCCACTGGGTTAAGGGTTTCAGACTTGTCGAAGATATGAGTAATCAACAAGTAGGTGATCTAAATACTAGCACAGTATACTTGGTTAGATCCTTGATAGTTCATTGTTAATGCACTTTAGCATTACTTTAGTCTTCAGTATCTCAACACTCTGTTTCTTCACACAGACCTAATCTTCTCTTCAACGATTTCACATAACCTTGTTTATCTCACATACACACATATCTCTCATTCATACAAACCCTAGACATGATGTCCTTATAAAGGAGTCTGATTTCATGTCGGTCCAATAGGATTAAACTAAAAGTTCCTAGGTTCAGTGCATCTAGACACATTTGGTAACATGACACAAAATCATCGCCAAAGTGTCAGTAAATGATAACTGTTACCTTGTCATTCGTCCCTCATAACAAGAGTGAGTCGCCTTGGAAAATCTTTAGTTGAGTCCTTTTCTTTTCTGAAATCTTGTTAAAAGTTGGTTGGTTCAATCCCTAATCCTCCTGTAAATCATTTATAAATCCTTAGCATTACGTTTCAATGGTTGGTTTGAACCTCATGAACCCCTCAAACCATCTTGAAAAGAGTTCATAGTGTTCATTTAGGTACCACAGGTTCTAAGTTGTGTCTAAGACATTTTCAGGCTAACATTCATATTAAGTGTTTTGCAGCAGCTCTATTTCACGGTCGCGGATGATGTTTCATATACTCTTTCTCCAGACTATGAACCATTTGAACCTAGTTCAAACAGTTTAGTGATGTTCAAAATGTTCGATGAAGTTCAAAGGACCAATGACAATCAGCAAAGTTAATCTTTTCCAAAGGAAAATCTCCTTGGCGTAGCATATGCTTTGAACTACCTGAACCCTCATGAAGTCAGTTCAAATGGTTCATGAATTTTTAAATGAGGTGGGTCCCATAGAAAAGACTAAATGACATGATGGTGCAGTTATTGCTAAGTGTGATGAAGATTTGACCATATCTCGGGTGATGTTAACTAGCCGATTTTTGAAGGCAAGTAATCATTTTTGGGAATTGGCAGTTATGCCGATGAGTGCTATTGTGCATTCAATACACACGCATGATGTCAAATCCCAATGGTTTGACTTATTTGAGTTGACGGGCAAAATTAATGCACTAAATGAGCTTTTGGCGCTTCATTTGTTATAAGGTATGAAGTGATTTATTCTTGAAACCTGTTCTTCATTGCTGCGGATTGTCTGGTTGAAGGTTTTTCTACTGGTAGTCATTCAATTAGTTTCAGCCGTGAAGGTGAGTTTTGATTCCTATCTTCTTCAGTGATTTTTAGCTATTTTTCTCTCTTGTAATAAAATTGCTTGGAGAGATAAGGGTTGTTGGTTACAAATTATGAAGTTCAGTCTGCATCTTTTCTAAAATAGTTTTAGTGTTGCTTTCACAGAACCCATGGTCAATGACACAAACCTGAAAGGGGAGAATTTGGAAGCCTTGAAGGAAAGGACGTTTAAGGGTATTGATGGTTCTTTTGGTCTAGAAATTCTAAGTAGTGGCCTGATAGAGGTAACAACTTTCCCACCTGCTATTCCTTGCCCATAATTAGTTAGGGAATGCATTGTGTGATATGACCCTATTTCTGAAACTATCAAGAGGGACAATGGTGAAACCCTCCTCGCGATAAATAGGGAAGTCATTTCTTCTATTTTCAAATTGCTAGATTACAAGTTCTCAAATTTTTCCCCTGTCCAATCAATCACCGAGTTCAATGCAGACAAGAGTGGACACTAGAACAATATAGCGAAGCATTGGTTGATAGTTCCTCAGAAAGGTGGCTCTAGGCTACCTAAAAACCCCAACAAAAATCACATGCTTCCCCATATTCATGATGTTATGTTGTTGTTACACCGAGTTAGAGGTTCAACTAAAGCCTACAACTTTGATGACTAGATTTACTGTTATGTGCAACTAGTGTTGGAGGGAAAGCAGTTCCTTGACTGGGAAGAGCTTATTGCTGACTCTATGAAAGAACAACTAAGCATGGCAAAGAAGTTCAAACAAAATTTCTTCATGTCTTCTTATTTGATATATTGTTTGGCATGTACCAAAGAGATAATGGGAATTCCTAGGCAACCCGCTGAAGGGGATGTTTTTGTATATGACTTTTACCCCATGCTGCAAAGAGATAATGCATTACAAGATTTCAAAAGAGTGCATAATGCTTTTCTGGGGGACCTATGCTATGAATTGAAGAACATGAAATCAAAAAGAATATCTGAAGATGCCCAGGCCTTGGTGAAAAGATATGGTAGCTTCTTTGTTCAATTTCCTCATTTCTGTTATATAAGGGTAGGTGGTCTCGAAGAAGAACCTTTCAGAATTCCTCATTTTTGTTCTGATTGCTTTGTCCTTGTTGAGATTTGTAGATAGTTGTCTGCTGTAATTAAGAAAGCTCAACCCAAAGATAAATGGGAAGATCATTTCCTTGTTCAATTGGGCACTTTATCTTGTAGCTCAATGTTAGATGCGTTGAGCATAGGAGCTGACTTGAAGAATTTTAATTTCAAATTGTATCAAGGAAGGAATGGCTTTGACAATAAAGGTTTTTCATGGGGCCTTGGTTTGATGGTGCACCTTCCTATCTCACACTTGGAAGACTTTTGGGAGGATTGCTGTGATGAACTTGAAGTGTTCAGGAGAGAAAATATGAGAATGGTTCTCAGACAGATAGTTTCACTGCAGGTGAAAATTGATATAAGTGGGATCAAAGAAGATAATCTAGAGCTATTTCAACCTGGGTATCTAGATCAAATTGAACCTAAAACATTCTCTATTAATTGGGATGTGGAAGAAGAAGATGATATACACCTTAGAACAAAAAGAGTCTTGGAGAGAACTACAGGTTGGGTTAATAAGAAAAGAGCAATGAAATCAGGCAGGATCAGTCCTGCACGAGATAATGTGGTTTCTCTACATTCTCCAAAAAGATTTTCTAACCCCACTTCTATGCCTGTTCATGCAGGTAAAAATAAGAAGTCATCTCACACCAAGATCGAGCCTAATCCTGCTTTGAACTATCCTGCTCCCTGATTTACAAGGTTATGGAGCATTGCATAGAAGAAAATGGACCAGGTCAGAGACATAGAGGTGAATGACAAGATCCTCGACCCTCAGATTTTTGAGGTCGAAGACCTTGATAGTGATATTGTCAACACCACGGATTCCCATGCAATCACTGTAGCCATGACACTGCCACCCAAAGTAACTAGAGGAACAACTAGTTCAAGTACAACTCCCAAATGGTTAACTACTTCAGTAAGTAAGAAACAGAGCTTGATCCCAGTGTCTATCCCAATTCAAGACATGGTGGTCAAATACATGGAAAAATGTCCTAAACAGAAGAAGTTCAAAACAACCACCAGGTTGGATGCTGATGAAAAGACCGGGAGATGGGTTGCTGAAATTGCTTCCTATAAACCCAAGGATGAAAGTAAAAAAATAAATGCAGAATATTTTGAAGTCACCAAAGTAGATCTGGGAAACATGAGCAGGGACTCTGATAACCACCTTTTTAATGTGACGGCTAAGAAAATTCTCACCAGGCCAGAGAAAGACGGACAAGAGAAAAAGCAACTAAAATGACACATCAAAGTTTTAACCCAATTCATTGATAGCCTAGGCTATTTTGAAGCACTCCCTATATCACAAGCTTCAGAATTTTTTTATCCCACCTCACCGGAGAATAAGAAACTGATGAATTAAGTCCAATGAGCCAAGAGCATTGCAGGGGCCATAGAAAAATGGATTGAAGGGGTGATCAAGGATGGCGAAAAATATATTTCAGATTCCAGGAAGCTATGCGATGAAATTCAAAACCTCATTATGGAGATCCAAAATTAGGTTATGCAATGGGAAAAGGAGGAGCATAAGTGGGAACATGTATTACCCATGTTCGGAAAGATAGAAAAATATGGAGCCACTGAGTTTTTAACAGAAAACTCAATAAAATTGGTAACTGATGAGTGCCAACTCTTTGTGTTGAAGAAAACCATAGCGTGGCAGGTAATTACATTCAAGGCTGTAATCTCTGATGCCAAAGCCTCTGTTTACGAGCTCCAGGAACTTCAATATAGCTTGGTCAATGATAATAAAGTGGTTAACCCAGATCATGATTGGCAACTAGGACTTTATGGGCTGAATACACAGGACGCAGTGAAGGCATTTAAATTGAACATGGAGAAAGTTAGGGCCAAAGGAAACTTTACTTCTCAAGATATAACACAGATAGCCCGAATTGAATCCTTGACGTTCATTGAAAATGATCAGTTACCTAAACATACTGAGAAAATGGTAAAACACAGATGGGAAAAGGAAGCTACAAAGGCAAAAATTAATGCCATGAAGAATCCGAGTCAGTCTATGATCCAGGAGCTTACAATCGCCCATGATGCCTAGAAAAGTGGAAGAGGAGATGACGCTCAAGATAAAGCATAATTTGATTCTTATGCTTTGTTTTTGTTTTTAAAGGCTTTTCAAAAACCCTTGCAATTACTTCGAGACATCTGTCCCCTAAATACTCTGTTAGTTTTATAACTGTTTCAGAGGAGGTCGGGTTTTCAGGGAGACCTCCTCTGTTCTTGAAAAAAACTACTATACATTAGATGATAAAGATTTAGAAGGGGTTAGAACGGTAGACTTAGAGATTAGAAAATTTTGTTTGTGGGAAGGAAGTGATTTTTCTAGAATCTAAAATTGGAAGGAACTTATGTGTGTATCTTTATGTCTTTGTTGCATGGAATATACATATAAAGATCATATGCATTTTGAGGTTTTAAATCTTCGAGTTTGAATCCATGGAGTAATGTTTCTTTGCAAATATTAATCCAGTCAAACTGTTTGTGATTATCTTTTTGATGGTGAATGTTATTATTAATTTGGAGCTTCTTTCCGTGTTGTTTAGAAAGATATTTGTTTGAAAAGAGACTTTGTTTCTCTTGTTTATTTTTTATAAAGTGCTGAAATCAATGTTATTGAAATTTGCTTTGATTACTTCTGATTTTCATGGTGAAGCATCTTGAAGAAAGGTTTTTCTGAAATATTCGTATATTACCAGCCTCTCATCTAAGAATGAAGTAGGAAACCTTACGTACTTTCAGGTTAAAAGCATATTAGTTTTATTTAGTTAGATTATTCTCTGAATAACTAATGGAGGGAGCTGTACCTATCTAAAATTCAGAGGGAAGTGATGTATGTCACACTTACCCAACTGTTTAGTTGAACTTTTATTTTTCAAAGAGGGTAACAGAGTTTTGAATCAATTCAATTAAAAGAAAGACAAAATCTGTTCACTAACAATAACTCATCATAGAAATACCGGTTGGTAACTCATCACAGAGTAATACTGTTTCATATAATTTACCGATTACCGGTTGTAAAAATGAAGACTAGAAATATGTTAGCTACTGCTTTGTTCCTTCATACCGCTTGAGATCCTCGAACCGCTTGAGGTCTTCATACTACTTGAGGCCTTCAGCCAATTTGTGACTAGTAAACATCTTTTGCAAAACACCGATAGTCTAAAGACTATAATACATAATACCGGTTGGAACAAATACCGGTTGAGCATAACTCATACATCAAGAAAGTGTTGTTGGTGTAAATAATTATTCATCATGGATATTATTACAGCTTACTTAAGTTTACTTAGGAAATGCATTTCATAGTAGTTTGGGTATGAGACACTTGGGTGTTTGTGCCACATTGGGATAGTGTGTGTAGGAGAATTTCCACCTTTTATGGTGTGATCTTCTTGTTACACTCCACATTCAGTGGGTGATCCACCTCATGTTGAATATTATATTGTTTCTCCTACCCACCCTTGTTTCTTATTGAGCCAAATGTCATGTTTGTGTGCTCACATATCCATATAGCCTTGCTTATATAAGCAGACTCATATTCATTGTATGTATTGATTGATGATCCAGTTGATTAGTATTTTCATCTTGATAGAATATAGTTTATTCCTATCATATATTTTGTTCTCTCTTATTTGTGCTTTCCATTGCCTCTAGATCTTGGCAAAATCTCACATGGTATCAGAGCTGGTCCATGTCTCACATGGTATCAGAGCCATTAGAGTGTCATTGGTTTGCTAATTGAGAGAAATTTGATGTTATTTGGGGTTGTGTATTTTGGAGTTTTCTATTGCAAGTTATTATTGAAGCTTGATGGGTCAAATCTGATGTTACCATTAGATTTAGGAGGTCCAAGAAAGTCAGTTTTGCCTTTTGTTTCATCAAAATCGGACTTCAGAGGCCAAATCTAGAGGCATTTGAAGTTTGACACTGCGGCGGAAATTTTCCAGAAATTATAATTTTGCAGGCAATTTTCAAATAGCGATATCTCACTCATCCGTACTTGTTTTTTCAAGAAATGTTTTTTGTTTTGGGGGAGAATTTTGTGATCTATATAGTGGTGCAGAAGTGTTTTGATTTTCGGATATAGGTTTTTTGGAAATCGCGAAATCCTGATTTTTACAACTTTGGAGGCTTTGTTTGGGCTCATATGGACTCCTTTTCAGGTGCCATTTTTTTTGAAAGTGCATTTTTTCATCTACTTTCATAATCTGCCATCTGTTTGTAGTAATTTTAAGTAGAAATTGCACTTTCAGTATTTGACCATTTTTGGCATATTTGGTACTTGCATTTTGCTTGGATCTCAGTTTAGATCACTAGCAGTATTTGTTGAAGTTTCTTAGATCTCATTTTGAGAAGTTGTAAATTTAAATCAGAAGTCCACTTTGCCTTGTTTTGCAAGTGGCCCATTGTATACGCACTAAGTATAAAGTGCCAAAATCACCATTTTGGGGGATTTCTTGATTGAGTATTCTGGGGGGGTGTCTTGTGTGATTGTGCCTCTCTCTATCTTGTGTTTTTTCATTTTGGTGCTATGGGTTCTCCTAAATTTCCACTTTTAACTCCTCATAATTATGCATCATGGAAAATTAAGGCATGGAGTAAACTAATGGAAAAAGGACTCATTCATTATGTAAATGAAACTATTATAGCACCACCTGATCCTAAGGCTGATCCTAATGCTCAAATTGAATGGCTTACTAAGAATGCTATGGCACTTGGAACTCTAAGAAAGTATGTATCAGATGACCTCATTTTTCACATTGATAAGTGTACAACAATTAAAGAGGCTTGGGATATTTTTAAGAAATTGTATGGTCAAGTTGATGAGATTAAGGGCTACAAGCTTGATAGTGAACTCACAACTTTGGATCCCAAGGATTTTGATACAATCCAAGATTATGTCACAAAAGCAACTGAGCTAAGAGCAAAGCTAAAGGATTGTGGAATTGACAAAAAGGATGCTCAATTGGTTTATAACTTGTTGGACAAGCTTCCTTCAGAGTATGCAACCTTTGTATCTAGCTTTCACACCCATAGGTTAGCTCAAGGTTCCTCATACACTTCTCCCTTATTTGATTCATTCACGAAGATGTTGATACTTGAGCAATCTAAGTTGACCATAATGGAGATTCTCAAATCTTCAAAGTCACAAGCTTTGGTGGCTAATAAAGGGAATCAAAGTAATCAAGGAAAAGACAAGAATCAAAAGCAACCTAAGTCAAAACCACAACAAGATGGAGCACAATCTTCCTCTCCATAACTAGGTAATTCAACATTCTCACCTAAGAGGAAATCATATAAGGACAATCTTTTTTGTGGATATAGCAAGAAGTCAGGACATGATGATCATCATTTTTATAAGAAAGATATTGATGAGTTGAAGAATCTTGTTGAGAAGAATAGAATCAACCTACCTTCTAGAATGTCTACATCAGCTTCTTCTTCCAAGGATAAAGGAAAGGATCACTCTTTTGGGATAGATAAAGGAAAGGGACAAGCTCTTTGTTCTACTACAAGTCATGATTCAGGGAGATGGATTCTAGATTCAGGGGCTTCTCATCATATGGCATCTTTGAAATGTATGTTTTCTACATTTGAGCCTTGCCACATGTCGTAGATTTTGATGGGCAATCATACATACATGGATGTGATTGGGAAAGGATCTATTGCCATTGGGGACAACTCCTTCAATGATGTGTTGTGTGTACCCCACTTGACAAATAATCTTCTTTCCATCTATCAAATCACGCATGGGGCAACTAGGAAAACTATGGAGTTCACACTTGATTCAATTATCATTAGAGACTTGGAGAGTGGAGCAATCATTGTGACTGGGGTGGTTGATCATTCATCTCGGTTGTACTCTTTTTCAGATTTTGGTCCTATTGATGAGGTTGATTCTTCCTATGTTGATGATTGAGATTTTGAGGAGAAATTTAGGCATTTGAATTTGGGGATTCTCACATGTGACCCCATTCTTGAGCCTTGCATTTCATCTCCTTCTATTGATATCACACCACCTATTGCACCTGATGATGCAGCTAGTGCGACAGTTTTGCCTTCTTGTGATTCAGTGCAGCAGGATATTTCATGTCTTCCAGCTTCAGTTGATTGGGATGCCTACTTGACAGACATTGCAGGTTTGTTTGTGGACTCCTACATTAGATTTGGGAGACACCATTGATGACATTCATCTTCTCTTTGATGAAGATGATCCTTTTTTGATTGTTGCGAGGGATCAGTCTGACCCTCTTGTGCATTCTCTACATGATCAATCTTTAGAGGTTGACATGATTGTGGATACTTTTGTACAACACTTGGAGGAGGTCTCTTTATCTTTTGAGGAGACATATGAGGCTTTGGATATTGTTCTACATTCATCTCCACTAGATATTGGAGTGCCTTTTTCAGCAGTGTGGCACAGTTTACCACCTTTGGAGGGGGTACCTTTCAGCATCGACATGGGGACACTTGAGAAGTTTTCAGAGATTCCTTTCATCATGAGTATTTTTGCTTCATCTTCCCTTCATGGTTGGGGAGACTTCATGGATACACCTTTGGTTTTGTTTCTTCCTAAGGGGAGGAATGTTGTTCGACGTTCATGGAGCAGTTTCTTCATTCATCTTCGAGCTTCTATCATTGGTGCAGATTCCAGATTGAGGGGGGCTTCCTAGTCTCTCTTCTTCTTCTCTCATATGGGGGGGAATTTTTCCTCACATGGGGTTTTGTCCTTCACATACTTCTATGAGAGTTATTTGTATCTAGTTTTCATCTCTCTTTTGGGGGAGGGTTTTTTCCCATTGGGTTTTTCTCTCTTTCCTCGCTTTGTGAGAGATTTCCTTGCATTGGTTTTTATGCATTTGCATTTGTACATGGGTACCTAACATGGCCTTGTAGCCGGGACTCATCTTGCATTTCGTAGTTGAATTGTAGACTTTAGTGCATTCCCATAAGTTGCACTTAAGGGGGGGTGTTGGTGTAAATAATTATTCATCATGGATATTATTACAGCTTACTTAAGTTTACTTAGGAAATGCATTTCATAGTAGTTTGGGTATGAGACACTTGGGTGTTTGTGCCACATTGGGATAGCGTGTGTAGGAGAATTTCCACCTTTTATGGTGTGATCTTCTTGTTACACTCCACATTCAGTGGGTGATCCACCTCATGTGGAATATTATATTGTTTCTCCTACCTACCCTTGTTTCTTATTGAGCCACATGTCATGTTTGTGTGCTCACATATCCATATAGCCTTGCCTATATAAACAAACTCATATTCATTGTATGTATCGATTGATGATCTAGTTGATCAGTATTTTCATCTTGATAGAATATAGTTTATTCCTATCATATATTTTGTTCTCTCTTATTTGTGCTTTCCATTGCCTCTAGATCTTGGCAAAATCTCACATGGAATAAGAGCTGGTCCATGTCTCACAAGTGTACACAAAGCAAGTGTGTGTCCATCAATGACAATCACAACATCATCAAAATGCCAACATATTTGTGGTTAAGTTTGATAATCCGGTGAAAAATGATGCACCCCCCCACCCCCCCTCTTAGTTTTCTTTCATTGTTGTTGCAAAGAGGGGGGGTGAATCATTTTTCACTGGATTAAACAATTTAAGCATAATCTTAGATTTGATCAACTGCAACAAGAACATAGATAAACATAATAACACCAAGAATTTGATGTGGAAAATCCAGTTAGGGGGAAAACCACAGTGGGAACCTACCCACAATAAGATGATACTCTGCAGTAGTATGTGTAAATATTATAATGGGGAATGCACATGCATTCAGGCACACTGCCTAGAGCTCACTACTCAAAATACAACAACCCAGAAGGCTACAACCCTTAGGTAAGGTTCACTACCTTACAATAAAATTCAAACTACAATCTGACAAAGAGGAATTGAAAGAATAACATCTGCTAATGCCTGGTGATAGTTCCAATTAAGCTCATTTATCTAAAATAGAATAATCTTGGCTCAATACACCACACCAAAAGATGAGTTCACGTATTCACACATACACCACTCTCTGATAATGCAAACACAACCACCATACACCACTGAACCTCCAATTACAAAATATAACACCTATTTATATAGATCATCAACCTTGACTATAAGGTCGGCCAAACCCTCAACACCTAATTACAAAATTACATCACATGGTACATAAATCAACCATTAGACTAATATAATGCCATAGACAACATAACATGGACCCAAATCAATTCCTCGAATGCGCAACATTATTGAAAATATCGCTAAGATCAACCGCAACATGATACACCACCAAAATTACCGCATAACACAAAGAATATCACCAGACCCATAAGATCTTCAAGAACACACACAATGATCAATGCGGACCACCAAAATGAATAGGAAATGATTAGGAAACACCAACAAGCATGTTAGAACCATTCACAATAGCTGCACCAACACCACTTATTCAAATCTTCATCGGTCAACACGCTAACACTTAAGAACACTTATCAACAACAACTCGAACAAGAAAGATAGTTTGCAAAGAATCAAATCATGAACCATCTAGAATGAAGATACACATGAACATCCCAAACACTCTCCCAAAATCTTAGCTCATACCGGAGCACAACAGATCAAACTCCAGAACATTGCAACACTGAAAACCAATCTCCATACCAGAATCCTTAGCTCGATCAAATAATCACATAACATCATGGAATCAATAAAGAATGAAGTATCTCTAGTTGATTCAACATAGAAAACAAATAAACCAACCAAATCAACTCACTGGAAACACCAGATCACCAAAGCAATTCTCTGCAACACCAAAACATAGGAATATGTTGACACCAATGACAACAACATATCCTAACAGCAACAATATCCAACACTTGTCCCCAAGTTTCTAATCATTTTACACACAGGTTCAGAGTCAAGATTCAATAGAGTTTCAAATCAATGCATATGTAGTAGGCTGTAGTGCATAGTATATATATTTCAGTGCATTCAAAGGTCATAACAACACATAACCATCATCTTCTAGTGCATCACAAAAACCATTCTATTCCGTCTTTCTTTCAACACGTCCAATCATCATAATAGTGCATTCCAACACCAGAATAGCGTATATACTCTGTTTGTTAGTGCATTTTCTGCATAAGATAGTACATTCTTTCTATTCTTTAGCACATGTGTCACAGACAAAAAGCAAAAAATTGTAACACAAATTAAAAACTTTAGGCTTGTCAACCCACAATCTTAATTGACTTTTTCAAAGGGTTTTTACAGGTTCTAATGTTTGTTGCAGGTCCAAGGGAGTTAGAATAAGTTTTTTGCTTTATTTTTCAAAGTTTTCATCTTACAAAGGTTAAAAATAATTCACTTCATTCTTGCAAGGATAAAAAGAACTTAATCTCTTATTTGGTGCTTTAAAAAGGATCTCATTTTATTTCTTGCCAAGAAGTTAAAACAAACAAATGAACTTTTCTTTTCTTGCAAGCTAGCTCACATTGTCCTTTGGTGCAAAATTAAAAATAACAAGACAAATTTTCTTTTTGTTACAATGGGATAAAGCAAGACAAGCCACATTTTATTTGTAAAGTAACAAAGAACAAGCCATCTTTGTCAAGTTTCAAGTCTTGTTTTTCTTACAATTGTTTTTTCAAATTTCTTAAGGTTCATTGTTGCAAATTTTGGAAATATGTCATCATTGCTATCTTGGTTAAAAAGAACACCATGTTTGTTGGAGAAATATCACCAAGTAGTGATTAGATCACTTTGCAATGTTGGGATAAAAATAACAAAATTGTGTACGATGCTTTGAAAGTGATAGGTATATGCTCTCCCTTTAATTGGGTGATAAAAAAGCTAGACTCACTCTTTTTCTTTCTTTCCTTTATTACAATTAGGATACAACCTTTAGCAGGCTTGCCCTCTTGAGAAGCCCATAAGGCTGGTAAGAGGGGAACGACCTAAGTGGGGAATGGCTAACGCCAATTATTCCAAACCATTATAATCAAATGTGGATCATGATGAAAATCACATCCAACGGTTTTTCTCACTGATTAGCCTTCTCCCAGTATCCTTGAGATATGTAAAGTCTTTGTTCTAAAGGTTGGGAAGCCTCCTGAGGGATTTTATTATTGAAGACCGAACGAAATCCTTATTAAAAATATTTAAGAGTAGAAGTCGAGTAATATCAAAGTGCAAGGGTCGGGAAGAATCCACCTCCAAGACACTCACCATATGACTCCCAAGATAATGATCTAATTGAGAAGCAATTCTCTTTAGGTTAATTTGTGGAAAAAGGGAAAAACATGGGTGCACCTTTGGGTATGACACAACTGTGTGATCTAAAGGAGTTCCAAGATGTGGGATTTTGATATTATAATGACCTTTTGACCTTAAGAGTGAGTCTGCTTGATGTAGTTTTATGATTTATACCTGTGAAAACTAAGGGATTTGAAAAGATCCTTGAACAAACTCCTATTCTAGAAACAATCAATTTTTTGTTTGTTTTATTATTAGCTGTTATGTTTTCGATCACTATTCAGAAGATCATCCATCAAATAGTTAGTTTTTCACTCAAAACAACAGTAAAAAATAGGCAAAGTTGCCAATCATAGAGCAGTCTAGTGCATATTTATCAAACATTAGCACATACAGTCACTTTGTTAGTGCATAAACACTCTGTTTTAGTGCATCTCAAGCAAAAGGTAGCGCTTAAGAAAAATATTTTAGCGTATAAATCCTTGGGGCAACATAGCATGTTTGCCTAATTTATCAGCGCAACTGAGTTCCAGAGTGGTGCATTTGAGAAATAGGGAAGCGCATTTGCTAAATCTTTTAGCGCATTTACCTCTTATTTTAACGCATAAGCCCGTCATCACTGAGGACAGAGCAAATTAGAAAAAATTCTTAGAAAATTGAATAGATTTTCAGATAAACTTTTTTGAGTTGTCCTTTTTAGTCATCAGAAACATTAGTTTCAGCTTAAGAGAATCAGGTCATTGCAAGTGTCATTATTCAACTAAACTTAGTATTGGCATGATTGGCATAACTGATAAAGATGAGATGATGGTAGATGACTGGACCGGTAGAGGAAGATGACATGATCAGTTATTTGTGTTGTCATTGATGGAAACCTATGTAAATTAATGTTTGATGATGGTTACAGATGAACTTTGATGTCCGACTTGTTGGATAAGTAATCTGGTCTACCGGAGTAAGAGTTTGACAGTTTGATAGAGTTTAGCAGCAGGACTGAGAATTAGGACTTCAACCAATAAAAGAAAAGGTTTTGATGGAATCGGTAAATCGGTGATGGTTTGAGACTTGTGGTTTGAGACATAAGCTTTTATGATGGATTTGTGTGTGTGATTAGAACCACATCCTACGTTGTTTGCCAGAAGGCATGTTTTGAATTTCTGATGGAATTGTGCTAAGGTTTAAGAAGGGTTTTAGGACCGATGATGAATTCACTCAACTGGTAATGATTTCTGTTTTGGCGGTGATCTACATCTATTTCACGTGTTGATGATAACAAGACCAAACCGTGTGATGAGTTTGGAATATATTTTGGCACATTTTGAGAACGAATTTGTTGGGAATCAACGAAACACTTAGTAGAGTGTTTTGAGGATACAGATCAGATTTTCGTGATGGGTTACGATCAACCAATGATTGATATTGCACTGTAATTTGTTATAATGATCTGTATAATGATCTGTGATGATATCTTATGATCTGTATTATAAATTCAAGATGTAATGAGGTTTTGTGCCTGACCTAGTTGAGATGGCTATTTAGGGCAACAAAACTGATGTTTCAAGTGTCAGTGGCATTAGGAGAATGAGTTAAGCCTGTATACACATAAAAAATGGCTATGAGCAATTAAATAAATATTTTATATTTATTTAATAATTATTCTTCTATTAAATAGTTAATTTGAAAAGATTAATTAATTTAATTCATCATTTTCATGTCTTTCTATTAATTAATATTTTATTAATTAATTCAATTATCCTATTCTTCTAATTAATTAAATATCTAATATTTAATTATCATATTCTTCTAATTAATTAAATATCTAATATTTAATTATTCTTCTAACCAAGTTAATTAAATATCTAATATTTAATTATCTCCTCCAAACAATTAATATCCAATATTTAATGGTTATTCTCCTATCCTATAGTCTCAAATATTAAATAATTCTCAAAATTATTTAATCCCTTGTCCAACTCATTCTTCTATCTCCACTTCATCTTCCCTTTGCCAACTCATCAAACATGTGGCTAAAGAAATTAATATTTCTTAAATATTAATTTATCATTTATCTCCAACTTCCAAACTTAATGAAAATTGTGTACGTACACATATTTCACAACCATTTCCTATATTCTCTCCAACACACCCTACATATTAGGAAGGACTTGAGTCCACTTGTCTTTTCATGCCTAAATCTTCTCCAACCATCCCTAGATTCTCTCAGTCAGCAACCCAGTCAAGGTGAGATGAGTTACACTTGTCTTCTCCTTCACCCTTTCTCTCAACCTTCACTTTTGCTCATAGCCATCCAAATCTGTAGATCTGATCAGGACCGTTGATCTAAGCCACATCATCTTATCCTCTCAAAGTCTATAAAATCAAGAGCTTCAGTTGATAGAGAGTTAGACTTCAAGAGACTTCAAGAGACTGCAAGTGCATTTTGCAAGCTGATCTTATGCATCCGTGAGTTTTTGAAGAAAATAGCAATATAGCAATTATCATATAGCATAATAGTATAATCATTTTAGCATAATCATGTAGTATTTGCATATCATAGTGTCAATTAACTACAAGTTATCAGTCCATTCTTCATATGCCATCTTGGAAGCCAACAATGCATTGTCTAAGAGCACACCATCTGCAACCAGGAACAATGGAGTTAGGACACAATGAGACACAAGCCATGAAGGTAAAATAATGTTTTATTTTAATATGTATTTCATGTAGTTTCATTGGTTGAATTTGGATTTCCTATATATATTTCCATTTGTATTTTGTGAAACTAACTTATTGCAGGTAACATTCCGAGGATGAAATTCAAGCTCACACATTTTGGCGCCCACCATGGGGCTCATAGACCTCGCATATGATAACTCAATGATGAACAATAAGTACCAAACCGGTACTAAGAGGGGGGGGGGTGAATCAGTATAGTCACAAATACTTTTCCCGAATCAGTTTGACTGCAAACATTGCAAATGTTTGACAGACAGTAACACCGATCTGAAACAGAGTGCAACCGGTAAAGCTAAGAATGACTGTGACAAGCACTAACCGGTTAATCACTTAGCTTTCCACTCAACTTAATACTATACTTCCATTTCACCCTTATGCATGAATAGGTAATCTATCATCAGAAATATAATAACAACTAGCTCAACATGATTTACCTTTAGACACAAATCACTTAAATCATCACATGAAAAATACTACACATGACACACAAATTTTTCACGTGGAAACCCAACTGGGAAAAACCACGGTGGGGATGAATACCCACAAGATTCTTTTGAACTCTTTAGAAGTCTGCTCTGTTAGGAGCCTAGTCCGGTTAAAAATTGTTACAACAGGTTCTGCTAGGAACCGATCCTGTTAGAGATCGCCTGGTTAAGGGATGGCTAAATACCTAGTTAAGGGTTAAACCTTGTTAGAGGTTACCTTGTTAAGAGGATTTCAAGAACTCACTGAGTTTGAGTCACCCTGTTAAAGGATTTACAACAAGCTGGTTAAAGCTACCCGGTTAAGGGATTTTCCAATTGTTGAAGTGGTTAAAGATCAACAGGTATTACAACGATATGATAATAGCACTCAATGCCTAATGCAGATCTGCTTAAGTTCCTTCCTTCTGCACACACAATTTGTAGGAATCAATCCTCTTATCTCATCTGATCTGGAAAGAATCACATATCTCTGCACTTAGATACACACACACCATTTTCCAACAACCTTAGTATGAAACACAACATCGACCTTATAGGAAACAAATAGGTCGGTAGCATAAACCCTAAACCCTAAACATTTAGGTTAAGCAATTTAGGCGGTTCAATCTTGGCCATTGAACACTTTGCATTTGAATACAATGGTCTTGAACAGATCTCAAGATATTCTCCATCATTCATTCTTCACCGTTTCATGGAGGCGATGACCCATCACGCGATGATCTGATCTTGATTACAATGCTAGCTCATCACACAATGTCATCGGTTGAATCACACAATCTTGGAACACTTCAACTGGAAACCCTTAAGCTAAGACTACCAATCGGTAGTCATACCATATTAAGCCTTAATAGAAAACATTCCATATGCCAGTTCACATTCCATCATACCAGTTCACTTGGACAAACATACCACTTCACCTATTGCTCATATACCAATTCAACACATTATACTAGTTCACTTTTTAGCATATTGCCAGTTCACTCTCCTGTATATCTTGGACAAACATACCACTTCACCTATTGCTCATATATTGGTTCACCACATTATACCAGTTCACTTTTTAACATATTGCCAGTTCACTCTCCTGTATATTGACATCAATGACAACATAATATCATCATGTCAACATACTCTGCACAAATGCCAACAATCTCCCCCTTTGGCATTGATGGCATGACATCTCTTGATGCAGATATCTTCTCCGCATCACATCTTCTCCCCCTTTGAAAATAATGCCAAAGTGGAGGCATAAGTTTTCCTGTTCCACCATGCTGCTCGCCCTGAGGAGTAGCATCCTTCAACACATCAATCCTAATAAATATTGGACACTGCAATACTTGACTGATGTGGAGCACATACTTTTAGTTCACCTCTTGAGGGGGCAACACCCCTAATTCACCTCTCAAATAGGTAAATATAGCCTTTGGTAGAGGCTTGGTGAATATGTTTGCTAACTGCTCCTTATTGGAAACATGTTCCAATACAACCTCCTTGTTCTGAACCTTCTCCCTCAAGAAATGATACTTGAGCTCAAAGTGCTTGGTTCTAGCATGCAAAACCAGATTCTTGGAAATGTTAATTGCACTTGTATTGTCACAAAATATTCTTACCGGTTCAGATACAGGAACTTTGAAGCCATTTAATACATGCTTCATCCAAATCATCTGGGTGTAGTTCATAAATTCTGCAACATACTCTGCTTCTGCTGTAGACTAAGAGATACAACTCTGCTTTTTACTCATCCATGAGACTAGTCTACCACCAAGGAAGAATGCACCACTAGTTGCGCTCTTCCTATCATCTACATTACCAGCCCAATCAACATCTATGGACACTTTTAGGTTGAAATCATTACTGTATGGATACCATAACCCATAGTCAACTGTTCCCTTCAGATATCTAAGAATCCTCTTGACTTCTACCAAGTGGGATTCTCTTGGGCTTTGCTAAAACTGAGCAGTAATACCCACTGCATGTGCAATGTCTAATCTGCTATGCACTACATAATGCAACTTACCAATCATTGATCGGTAGTCCTTCTCATTTACCAATGCCGAGTCATCCTCTTTTGATAATTTACAACTGGTCACCATTGGTGTACCAACCGGTTTACTGTCTTTCATGCCAAAGGTCTTCAAAACCTCTTTGACATACTTGGACTGAGTAATAAAGATTCCTTCTTTCATTTGCTGAATCTGCAGTCCAATGAAGAACTTAATTGCCCCTATGAGTGACATCTCAAACTCCTTTTTCATCTCATCTGCAAAATCATGACTCATCTTGTCATCTCCTCCAAAGATGATGTCACCAACAAATACTTCATAGATTAGAATCTGATCTCCTTCTGATTTCAAATAGATATTGCTATCTTCACTTGTTCTTTCAAATCCAATCTTCCCAAGATGGGAGTGCAAGTGTTCATACCATGCTCTAGGTGCCTGCTTTAGTCCATACAAGGCTTTATGTAGCCTACACACCATGTCACTATCTTCTGATAGGGCAAACCCATCTGGTTGTTCTATGTACACCTCCTCTTCAAGTATTCCATTTAGGAATGCAGATTTTACATCCATTTGATATACCTTGAATCCTTTAAAAGCTGCATATGCAAGAAGCATACACACTCCTTCCAATCTTGCTACTGGAGCAAAGGTTTCTCCATAGTTTTCTCCTTCTTCTTGGGCGTATCCTTTACACACTAGTCTAGCTTTGTTCCTTACCACTGTGCCATCCTCATTTATCTTGTTTCTGAAAACCCATTTGGTTCCAATGACA
Organism: Cryptomeria japonica; assembly: GCF_030272615.1. Classification (NCBI taxonomy): domain Eukaryota; kingdom Viridiplantae; phylum Streptophyta; class Pinopsida; order Cupressales; family Cupressaceae; genus Cryptomeria; species Cryptomeria japonica. The sequence continues at coordinate 421,607,604 of NC_081408.1, forward strand.
TTTTTGTGCTCCGGTCTGGGTACCAAAGACCATGTACCATGTACCATTCTTCTCTATCTGGTCAAGTTCCTCCTCCATTGCCTTGATCCAGTCTTCATCTTTATGTGCCTCTTTGAATGATTTAGGCTCAAATTCAGAGATCATACATGAGCTTTCTCTGACCTTTCTTCTTGTAATAATTCCTGCATCTTTGTCTCCTATGATCTACTTTGGATCATGATTGAGTTTGACATACTTAGGTATGTTCTTAATAGATTCTTCTTGCTTTTCTTCTTCATCATCATCTTCATCAGCATCAACATCCACTAGTGTAGGAACACAATTACTTGTATTGGGCTGATTTGCAACTAGTTCCCAGAAGGTTACCACTGGTTCATCTCCTACTTGCTCATTGCCGGTTTCCTCAGGTTTCCTAGAGTTTTCATCAACCCTAACATTGATGCTTTCAACAATTCTCTGAGTCCTATTGTTGAAACATTTGAGAGCTTTACTCTTGGTGGAATATCCTAGGAATATTCCTTCATCACATTTTGCATCGAACTTTCTCTGATGTTCACTCCTCTTGATATAACATTTGCTACAAAACATTCTAAAGTAGCTTACCACTGGTGTCTTACCGGTCCAGTACTCATAAGGAGTCTTATCCTTTCCCTTTTTGATGAGTACCCGGTTCATTGTGTAGACTGCAGTGCTCACCACTTCTCTCCAGAAGGTGTGAGCAAATTTTCCTTGGATCAATATAGTTCTAGCCGCTTCAACCACAGTCTGGTTGTTTCTCTCTGCTAAGCCATTCTGCTATAGAGTTCAGGGGGCAGATAGTTGCCTCTTAATGCCATTCTCTTCACAATATTTGTTGAATTCACTGGAAGTGAATTCCCCTCTTTGATCAGTTCTAAGACATTTGATTCTTCTACCACTTTCCTTTTCTAACAACGCTTTGAAAGCTTTGAACTTTCCAAAGGCTTCAGACTTGTCCTTCAAGAATGTGACCCACATCATTCTTGAGCAATCATCTGTAAGAATCATAAAATACCTATCTCCCTGCACACTCCTAGTTTTCGTAGGACCACACAAATCAGTATGCACAAGATCAAGTAAGTTGTCAGCTGTGAAAGATTTACCTTTGAAGGTTGAGGAAGACATTTTCCCCATTTGACATTCTCTGCACAAAGGATTTTTCAATTTGCTCAGCATCGACAGTCCTCTAACTGCCTTGATCTTACTGGCCTTGACAATTTTATCAAAGTTTACATGGTAGAGTCTCCTATGCCATATCCAGCTATCATCAAACTTAGCCATAAGACATGTACTTATATTTGCATTTAGCTGAAATAAGTTACCTTTGGTCTACATACCGATGGCCATCAAATCACCATTCTTTCCTTTGATTTTGCACACTCCATTTTTGAATTCTAGAGTGAGTCCACTGTCATTTAGCTGGGAAACACTCAATAGATTGTGTCTGAGACCTTCCACCCAATACACATTGTCAACACTGCTCTTTCCATTCAGAGAGATGGAACCTCTTCCTCTAACCATACATGGTGCATCATTACCAAAGCGAACCACACCACCATCATGTTCTTCCAAAGATAGAAACTTGCTCCGATCACTGGTCATATGATGAGAATAGCCACTGTCAATAATCCACTCATTGGAATTATCAAAGCGGGAGACAAGAGCCTTCTTGTCTGACACATCTTCCTTTACTGCAACAAACACAATATCTTCATTCTCTTCATCTTCCGATTCCTCATCTGTGACACCTTCATCAACTGCAACAAAACAGTTTTTCTGGTTTCCTCCTTTGAATTTCTTGAACCTTTCCGGTTTGTCCTTGTTGTCACCATTAGGACAATTTATAGAAATATGTCCTATCCGGTTACAAGAAAATCATTTCAAAGGGAGCTTACCTCTATATTTACTGGTTCCTTTAGGAAGTTTCCTGGCAAGAAGAGCTTCAAATTCTATCAGGATCTCCTTATCATCCATTTCTTTGCTATGTCTTGGTTCATCACTGGTGCTTGCTTCTTTTGCTTTTCTGGATGGTACAACAGAAGCTCTAAAAGATGATTCAGTCTTTTGAACACTACCATCATAACTTTTTAGCTCATAGGTTGTCAACTTTGCAATGATGGAGTCTAGGGATACCTTAGTCTTGTCTATTGATCTCAACTCATGAATAACAACAACCCTTATTGCATAGACCGGTAATAAGGATATCAGAACTTTGCTTACCACAGTGGAATCTTCCATTTTACCACCTGCACTCTTGATATCTCCAACAACAATTTTGATTCTTATTCCATACTGTTGAATGGTCTCACCTTCAACCATCCGCATGTCTTCAAACTTCCCTCTAAGGCTTTCTTCCTTAGCTTGTTTTACATGCTCATCACCGCCATAGATATTCTCAAGAGTGTTCCATACTTCTTTGGGATTATCTTTATCCTGGACATCAATAAACTCAATGTCAGATAAGCTGCTGATTAGGGCTTCCATGACTTCCCCATTCTCCTATATTTCTCTCTTTTGATCATCGGTGAGAGTACTTGTAGGAATAACAAAAGCATTCTCAACATATCTCCAGTGTTGAGCACCCATGCTTTTGATGTAAATCTTCATTTTGTCCTTCCATATTTTGAAGTTATCTCTATTGTACTTTGGACCTTCCCTCTTCATCATTACACTAAGATCTTTCCCTCAAGCGGTTAAGCTTACTGTAGACACATAAAAATTTCCATTGATTTGTCTGCATTTAATTTCAAATTTCTCTGAACATCGGGTGAGTCATTATTACACTATTATTTCTCAATAATTCATTATTCATAATTCCCATCTTTTATTATATTATTATTATTAATATCTTACCATTTATCCATTAAATTTATTAAATAAAATATTTATCATATTCATTTATACGCCTTCATGCATTCACCTTATATATATTTCTCTATTTATTTAATAAAATCCTTAAATATCCCCTCCTATCACTTACCATTTCCCACTTACCATTTACCATTTACCACTCATCTTCCCTATACCACTCATCTTGTATTATCCCATATTCATCCCACAACATGAACTTGCTCGAACAAAATCTATTTAAACAAAGCCCCCTCTCTTATTTGAGGATCTCATCTTTATGTGTCGAACTAATGCTTGTTTGCATTCCATTATCTTGACATCTTATCCGTTATCTTTGCATTCTCAAAACTCCATTTCTTGATAGCTTTTTGCATAAGTGCTTCTGAGAGCAAATATAGATTAAATGTGAAATCTTGAGGAATAGGAGTGCAATGGAGTAGAGTTTGATAACATGCATGCATGTTTCTAGTTTAGATTTCAATTTGCATGTGTGTGTTTTGCAGGAAAAACTTCATTGTTGGATGCTGGAAGATTGAATCTTGTGTTCAATCCATTTCCTCCATCTACAACTAGTACGCCTGGTGGGACTGCCTTGTGTCCTCTTTTATTAGTTTGATTTTTGATTGATAAAAGGCATATGGTTTATATTTGCAGGCTATGAGAACACATTCTATTGATACATCATGTTTTTGGCAGATTGAAATCAGTTTGCATGCCTTATCCAAGATGCATTTTTTTCTTGAAAGTTCCCAAGGTTATTTAGATAATGTATCTGCTGGATCATATGCTCTTAATATCCATGTTTTTGGCCTCTGTTTTCAATGGTTCAAATGCCTGTTTATGCTTTCACATTTTTCTCTATCAAACAACAACGTACTTGTCTTAGCCTCACCCACATTTTTGAATTATTTAAAAGGTTCCTGAAGCCATTTCAATAAACTTGTTTTTGAGGCGTTTCTTTTAACATCTCACTTGCCTAGTCTTTGCGACATTTGGCAACTCACACAACTAAAATATCACTTCAAATTGCTCATATTGCTTGTCTATATTCCCACGTACCTTGCAATTTTTTTGCAATAGTTTAACGTGACTGGTTTCTGCATTAATAGTGTTCTATATTCAACATTTAATATTAAACAAAACACTCAAGTATGGTCTGAAAACATTTAAAATCTATGCCTAACATTTAAAAATCTGCATTTGACTGACCAAAATATGTGTTTTCCAGTCATAATTCTCTGTCATTGCTGTTTCTGGCAAGAGTTTTATTTCCTCTGTTGTTTGTTTGGCTGAAAAATTCTTTGAAAACAATTCCATTTTGTGCATATCTTGCAATATTTGCAGTGCATGTGTCACGTCTTGCATCCACGTTTTCTTGCATTTATGTGAAAATATTTAATATTGTGCATTTTGCATGCCTGTCTTTTAGAGAATTTGTAACCTTCTCCACGTAGCTCCTGCACATCCCACGTTACCTGAAAGCCATCCCAAGCCTCAAAAACAATCCTTTCAACAAGTCCATTTTGAACATAGTTTGCAAGCATTTTACTTTTTGACTTGTTTTGGTTAGTTTTACTTTTTAGTGGGATTTAGGTAGTTTGAAATAGAATGTGATTTTAGTTTTTTAAATAAGATTTACTTTTTAGTTAGTTTTTTTTTTTAAATAGATTTTAGTTTTTAGCTTTTTTAAATTAAATTTTAGCTTTTTAAATTTAGATTTTAGTTTTTAGATTTTTTAAATTAGATTTTAGTTTTTTAAATTTAGGTTTTAGAGTTTAGATTTTTTCAATTAGTTGTTAATAATTAAACTAAATTAGTTTTTAAGTTAGTTTAGATTAAAATTAGATTTAGTTTTTCTAATTTCTTAGAGTAGTGTTTTTTTAATTTTTTAATTAGATTTACTTTTTAATCTTTTAGATTAGTTTTTACATTTTAGTTTTTTTACTTTTATTAGATTAGTTTAATTTTTTTATATTTTGTTAATTAGTTTATATTTTTTATTTGTTAATTAGATTAGACTCTTAATTTTATTAAGTAGATTAATTTTTTTAATTTTTATTAATTAGACTAATGTTTAGTTTTGTATTAGTTTGTCTTGATTTTTTTTTATGAACTAATCTTTGTGGCTTTGTGTGTTTGTGCAGGTTCTCTCTTGTGGCATCCAATCTCATGTGTCGAAGATCATATCTTGAAACTACTAACATTGTTTGATGCAGGACACATGTCGAAGAAATGGTGATTTGAAATAGATTGTCTGATTTTTAGATTAGATCACATTTCGAATTGGTGCTTTAAAATTAACCAGTGTCTTTTGTGTTTTGAGCATTAGGCTCTTTTGTGTTTACCTTTTTAGAGGGTCTGCCTCCCGAGAAACCCTTAAGGCTTGGTGAGAGGGAACAACCCAAGTGGTAACGAGCTAAAGTCAAGCTCTTCCAAACCACTATAAATAAACGTGTTTGTGACGAAAGTTGCAAGCAACGAGTGTTGATTAGTTCATACCGATGGCATGTCTCCCCATAAACCCTATAGAGCGCAACCTTTATAGGCTGGGAGCCTTCCTTAATGGAGTGTACGCCGCCGCATGTATGGCCACTCAAACAGATGCCCTTACTAGATACCTTTTGTGTTAGAAGCCAAAAACCTTCTAGTTGTTGACACAGGAGGTCGGACCTTTGAAGCAGCTCACATTCTTACGGTTCTTAGTAGAGATACAAAGTTTGCCATGAGGAGTTTTCATGGGGACTGATGCTTGGCTGCCCTAGAGAAGTGAGTGCCGAGGGTGGAGCCAGTGGGGTCAAGCATTTAAGTATCCGCTCTGAATTGCGTAGCTCGGGGTAACCCCCCAAGTGAGATTCAACAACTATTGTCCTAGCCAGCCTTAGGATTGTGCTTGAATGTATTTTTATTGCAAAATCAAACAAACATTCTGTCTGCCATGTTTTCTAAATGTGTGCACAAACAAACAAGAACATTTCACAATCAACACCACACTTAAAATTGAAACACTTTACAAAAACCTTGGTCTAAGCTTTGAAGCATCCATCCACATTGTAAAACAACATTGTCCTTGAAACGTTGAACTTGTGTTCTCAAAACAATCATTTCAAATCTCTTGAGACATCGCTTTTGAAGTTCTGATCTTTTAGGTCCTCACATAGTCACATCATTCTAGTTTCCCATACCCTTTTTCGATCCTTGCATAGTCTTCACCTAATTACACCTTTCATCCTTGCATATCTTATTTAATCATACCTATTCTTTACATATCCCCCCTAGATCAAACCCATGCATAATCCCCTTAGATCATACCCATAATCTTTGCATAGCCTTCCATCATTCCTTTAGGACATAACCTTAAACCTTGCACAAGTTCATTAGGTCATTTCATCATTGGTCCTAGCATTTCATTATTATTTGCATACCAAAATCCAAAAACAAAAAAAATCCAAAATCCGAAAAAACCAAAAAAAAATAAAAAAATTGCTTGCACTTAGGATTTCTCATCTTAGGTCTGACATCAAATTTTTATCATCAATCCCCCTTATCACTTGAGGTGCATATCATAGCGCAACTCAAACCTCACATTGCAAATATTTTCAGACCTAGAGTATCCTTAGTCCTTGCATCAAACATCATTCATTCTCATATCCCATTTAAGGTTTAGCTGCACATCACTTTCCTATCATATAGATTGCATTTTGGATCAATCCTTTAGCACATTCCCATGTCAATCATATCACATAGTTTTCACCTTAATATTTGTATTAATCCTTATCACATCCTAATCTCAATCATATCATATAGTTCCCCCTTTTCACTTTAGGGTTTGCATCATACCTAGAGTCTCATACATTGTCCTAGGTCAAAGATTAGAACTATCAAAAATATCCATGGCTACCTTGGCCCAACAAATTCAAGATCTTAAGAGAGAAATATATGACATTCAAGTTCAACAAAATGAATCAATGACCCCTTTTGAGAAACAAATTCATGATATCAACAGTGACAAACTTCAAGGAATGCTAAAATGACTATATAAGGTGGAACAATAAATAATTGAAAATCAAAAGCCAAATCTCAAGAAAGATCACATGAATTCTTCACTAAGGCAACAAGACATTTGTTCTAAGTAGCCCCTAGATAGATAGTTTACACCATTGGGGCAATCTATTGAGTCGGCTTTGAAAGAGCTTCTTGAGCATAATCTTATCATACTGCCTAACAAGACTACATGGGGATGTGAATTTTTGAGCAATTATTGTGAATATCATAGACATAACAAACACAAGACTTCAGATTGCATAGAACTAAAACATAAGATTCAAGACCTCCTTAATAATGGTATCATTGAAATTGAAGATCCTAATGATTCATCTATAGAGAAACAAGGCAGTACTCCTAAGAATGATCAAAATAATACACCTATGTCTAGCAAGGCTCCATATGTGGCCTCCATGTCTTCCATGATGCCTTCATCTCCTAAAACTTCTCAACAACAATCCATACCATCTCCTTCAAACAATGAACCTAATGGTGAAACTTGTCATGTTGAACCTCCAGGGCTATCAATAGTACAAATCCAAGCTAACCCATTATTTTATACAAATCCTTTATATGATTCAGATATCTTAGATCCTATGTCATCATGCACTCCAATTCCTATCATACCCACTCTAGAAGGCCGCATCCAAAATGCTTCACCATCATGCAAAAACATGAACACCTTCCAAGGATCCCCCATGCATATTGCAAACACTACCCCTTCCTTAGAAGTGGCTCCATGTCAAGAGGATAATCTGAAAAATGAAGAAATGAGTTCTATCATAAATCAAGATCAATACACCAAAACTCTCCAATCCCATCCGATTGTTAAAAAAGATCCTACCTCCCTAGAATCCCATGATGATCCCCTTATACCTTTCCATTTCTTCCAAGATGATCCCCTTCCATCTCAAGAGAAAAGCATCCTTCCAAATCCTATTCCTAATCCACTTCCTAAGCAAGATCATGATGCCTCTTCCACCTTTTCAAATGATCCTATTCAAAATGAAGTGTCAAACACCCTTCCTACTCTATCCAATGGTCCTCTTCCATGTCAAGATAAAAGTATCTCTTTATTCCCTTGTCATAATTCTCCATGTTTTCCTCAAGAGTCCATCATGCCCATAAAGCCCTCACATGATCCTATCATTCCTTGCAAGCCACCTCCACCTCAAAATGGACTTGCCTCTAACATCAAAAGTAAAAAGAAACCCTTTGTTAAAAAGATCTTCCAAAGCATGCATTATCAAAGAAAAGGGTTAGACATTCATAAACATGGTATATTAGAACCCCCTGATATAAAAGAAAATCTTGATTATACTGGCTACATGGCTCACTCTCAAGATGTTAGTATCCCTCATAAATCCTACATTTCTCCAGTTAAATCCAAATACATGCCTTCCCCTTCCCCCCTTCCATCTATTTTAGGTCCCTATATCCCTCCATCCCTTATGCGAGATCAACAAAGGCACACATCTTCGGGCACCTTCCATCCATCCAAAATACCTTCATATCATTCCTATCCATCTATGCATTCTTTTCCTTCTCCAAGAAATTTGGATGCCAAGCATTAAAGTCATGAGTCAAACAATCCACATGCATTTAAGGATCAACATGTCCCATCTAATCGACATGTAAAAACAATGAAAAATGTGATCCAAAAAGAAAAAGAGATATACAAAAGCCCATAAAGGCCCATTGAGAAAAAGAAAGAAATTTCAAAAATCATATGGGTTCCTAAGGTGCTTGTAGAAGCAATGCATTCCAAGGGACTACAAAGGAAAGAAATTTCCAAAATGCCACAAAGGCCCACAAAGAAAGAAGAAAAGTCAAGATGTGTATGGCTTCCCAAGTCTTACATTGAGACAATTCATTCTAAAGTATCGCAAAAAAATGAAAAATCAAGAACCATGTGGATTCCCAAGTTGCTCATATAGGACTTGCACACTAAAGAAAAATAAAAAATGGCATTCAAGTTTGCTACCCCAACTTCTCCCACATCCACTAGCCTAAAACCTATTTCACCTCCTTCATCCATTTTGGCTCCTTGTGTCCTAAAATCCACCTCAACCTTTCCATCAAAATCACAAACTCCGAAATCCACTATTCCTCCACTAGCCTACCACCCCTCAAGGTGCGTGCCAATGTTGATCTTGCCAACATTTCCATCTAGCCATGCACAATTCTTCCAACATCCCATCCATTATCCAACACCTATGTTATATCCTTCCATGCCTCTTATCCAATCCTTTGCATAAATCTGTATAACCTTTCCATCTTATCATCCATTTCATCTCCCTTTACCATCATCCTATCGACATCTTTGAGCATACCTTCAATAGCCATGGATCATTATAGAACATCTTTCAAGGGTACTCAACTTGATTCCTGAGTCATATCTCCTATCCTGTATCCATTCTCTTTCAAAAGTTCAAAAAAGTAAAAAAAAAACATGAAAGAAAGAAAAAAAAATGAAAAAAATGAAAAAAAAAGAGAAAAAGAAGAAAAAAAAGAAAAGAAAAAAAAGTGAAAAATCAGAAAAAGTAAAGAGAAAAAAAATTTATCCACTAGTGAAAACCTGGCAAACAGGCACCTTGGGTAAGTACCGTGATGAAAGCCTGGCAAATAGGCGTCATGCATAATCCATTATCTTCTTGCACTATTCATTGGGGGCAAGTTACATCTGTGTGCATCCATCTATTATCCCCCATCCTCCATTATCCCTATCTATTGCACTTGATCCACAACGTTAAGCTCCTATCCATTATTTTTTCCATTGCTTGCTTCCATCCATCATTACCCCCTTTTGATCTTGCTTATCATATCTGCCTCCTAGCCAAATCTATCCCTTGATCTTGATCCAAACTAAGGACATAAAATGTAACAAACCTCTTGACATGGTTATTTCTTTGGACCATATGACATTAGTTACACCATACCCTTGCTTTATATTGCTATATCCGGTCCTTGAGCTTGGATTAACATGCTACCCTATTCTGAGATAGTCCTTGACAATCACATAAGCTTTCTCCATCATTCACTTATTCATTCATGTCGTGTTCATTCATTCATCCACTCAAAATCCCTTTTGCCTTGCTAGACACTAGGGGCAAATATTCAAAAATCATAAAAATCATAAAAAAGTCTTGAAAAAATCTTAAAAATCATCAAAGGTGCTGAAAAAAATCTTAAAAATCATAAAATGTCTTGGAAAAATCTAAAAAAATCATAAAATGTCCTGGAAAAATCTAAAAAAATCATAAAATGTCCTGGAAAAATCTTAAAAGTTATAAAATCTCCTAAAAAAACCCTAAAAAACTAAACACAAACACTTCGGACAAGCATGCAACTTTGGAACTTCAACGGACTCATGACAGGATGAGACTTAAATTGAGCAAACAGAACAACATCTGATCAACTTATACACCCAAACCCATCAATTGTGAACAAAAAAATCATTCAACAGGAAACATATTGTTTGCTTATTTTCTCTTTATTGTTTTTTATTTTCCTTTTTGGTGACATGTCTTTTAGCTTTTCTGGGATGTCTCTAACTAGAGATTTTATCTCCAGGATGTCTTTGACTAGAAAGGTGAGGATGGGGCATGTTCACTTGTTTGCTGCTTGTGGGATGTTCCTTAGGAATATGATGACACATCTTAGGACATGATCGCTTAAGAACATCAAGGACATATTGGTTTGATACACACTAAGGCATTCCTTTACTGTCTGATATGTTTTGTTTCTCGCAATTGGTGTGACTGGATCATTTGGATCTAACTGATATCCAAATATTTTTTGCCATTTGCTATAATAAGCTCGATGATGATACAAGCACTTAAAAAGCACAAGAATTCTCATCACCTTTCATAACCTATTTCTCATCATTCTTCATAATCATCACTTTTCTCTTCTCATCCTCCTTTTCATCTATCTTTTTCATCATTTCTTTCATCATCTTCTTCATTCTTCTTATTACAGTGAGATCGATCAAACACTTTATCCAACTGATGCATGTCTTTGAATCTTTAATCTCTTTTTCAACCAACTTGCTTCGTGCAATCTCAATGCCCCTGGAGTTAATCAATCAATCAATCATTGGATCACCTTATCTTGCGCTAGCATCAATCCCTATCAGCTTAATCAGCTCAATCAACTTAATCAACTTATCAATCTGGCTATACTATTCATTTCCATCAATTGTTCAGTTACGCCTCATCAACTGTGCATTTCCATCAAATGTACATCTCAATCTAATTACTTGCGCAATATCAATCATTGAATCTTTCTCTCCCACGATCTATCAAGAGACCAATCTCCATCAATTTGTTTGATCAATCTCTTGAGGGGGCATAACCAATCAATCATCACCCTTACCAAGACACCTCTGGGGCATATATCAGTTGATCATTTTCTTTGAAACAACGCGGTTGGCTGCATTGTCTCAAAGAGGGGCAAAATGTAGACACATAAAAATTTCCATTGAATTGTCTGCATTTAATTTCAAATTTCTTTGAACATCGGGTGAGTCATTATTACACTATCATTTCTCAATAATTCATTATTCATAATTCCCATCTTTTATTATATTATTATTATTAATATCTTACCATTTATATAAAATATTTATCATATTCATTTATACACCTTCATGCATTCACCTTATATATATTTCTCTATTTATTTAATAAAATCCTTAAATATCCCCTCATACCACTTACCATTTCCCACTTACCATTTACCATTTACCACTCATCTTGTATTATCCCATATTCATCCCACAACATGAACTTGCCCGAACAAAATCTATTTAAACAAACCCCCCTCTCTTATTTGAGGATCTCATCTTTATGCGTCGAACTTATGCCAGTTTGCATTCCATTATCTTGACATCTTATCCGTTATCTTTGCATTCTCAAATCTCCATTTCCTGATAGCTTTTTGCATAAGTGCTTCTGAGAGCAAATATAGATTAAATGTGAAATCTTGAGGAATAGGAGTGCAATGGAGTAGAGTTTGATAACATGCATGCGTGTTTCTAGTTTAGATTTCAATTTGCATGTGTGTGTTTTGCAGGAAAAACTTCATTGTTGGATGCTAGAAGATTGAATCTTGTGTTCAATCCATTTCCTCCATCTACACTTACAACACAGAGGACCTGGAAGATGCTCTGATACCAATTGATAACTCAATGATGAACAATAAGTACCAATTCAGTACTGAGAGGGGGGGGGGGGTGAATCAGTACAGTCACAAATACTTTTCCCAAACCGATTTGACTGCAAACATTGCAAATGTTTGACAGAGAGTAACACCGGTCTGAAACAGAGTGCAACCAATAAAGCTAAGAATGACTGTGACAAGCATTAACCGATTAATCACTTAGCTTTCCACTCAACTTAATACTATACTTCCATTTCACCCTTATGCATGAATAGGTAATCTATCATCATAAATATAATAACAACTAGCTTAGCATGATTTACCTTTAGACACAAATCACTTAAATCATCGCATGAAAAATACTACACATGACACACAGATTTTTCACATGGAAACCCAACTGGGAAAAACCATGGTGGGGATGAATACCCACTCTTTAGAAGTCCGCTTTGTTAGGAGCCTAGTCCGGTTAAGAACTGGTACAACAGGTCTTGCTAGGAACCGATCCTATTAGAGATCACCCAGTTAAGGGATGGCTAAATACTCGGTTAAGGGTTAAACCCTATTAGAGGTTACCTTGTTAGAGGATTTCAAGAACTCAATGAGTTTGAGTCACCCTGTTAAAGGATTTACATCAAGCTAGTTAAAGCTACCCAGTTAAGGGATTTCCAACTGTTGAAGTGGTTAAAGATCAACAGGTATTACAACGATCTGATAATAGCACTCAATGCCTAATGCAGATCCGCTTAAGTTCCTTCCTTCTGCACACACACTATGTAGGAATCAATCCTCTTTTCTCATCTGGTTTGGCAAGAATCACATATCTCTGCACTTAGACACACACACACCATTTGCCAACAACCTCAGTATGAAACACAACATGGACCTTATAGGAAACAGATAGGTTGTTAGCATAAAGCCTAAACCCTAAACATTTAGGTTAAGCAATTTAGGCGGTTCAATCTTGGCCATTGAACACTTTGCATTTTAATACAACGGTCTTGAATAGATCTCAAGGTATTCTCCATCGTTTGTTCTTCACTGTTTCATGGAGGCGATAACCCATCATGCGTTCTCCACCATTTACAGGGACTTCGCACATTCCCGAGGCAGATAGGATCAATCTCCTTCATGCAAGATCCTTCACGCGCACTAGGCTGACATGGCAACACGATCTGATCTTGATTACAATGCTAGCTCATCACACATTGTCATCAATTGAATCATACAGGCTTGGAACACTTCAACCGGAAACCCTTAAGCTAAGACTAACAACCGGTAGTCATACCATATTAAGCCTTAATGGAAAACATTCCATATGCTGGTTCACATTCCATCATACCGGTTCACTTGGACAAACATACTGCTTCACCTATTGCTCATATACTGGTTCACTTGGACAAACATACTGCTTCACCTATTGCTCATATACCGGTTCACTTTTCAACATATTGCTGGTTACTCTCCTGTATATCTTGGACAAACATACCGCTTCACCTATTGCTCATATATCGATTCACCACATTATATCGGTTCACTTTTTAGCATATTTTTGGTTCACTCTCCTGTATATTGACATCAATGATAACATAATATCATCATGTCAACATACTCTGCACAAATGCCAATAGTATATACCTTTAAAAATCTCGCAAAAAGTAGAATTAACGCATTTGTAATGCAGATTCACGCATGTGTGAATTCTGATAGTGCTTTTGTTCGATAGGCTAGTGCATTTGCATCATAGGTTAGCGCATATGTCATGCAGGTTAGCACTTTTGTTTGAAAAAATGCACATTTGCATCATAGGTTAGCGCATATGTCATATAGGTTAGCGCTTTTGTCTTAAATTTTGTGCATTCGCATCGCAAGTTCGCGCATTTGCATCATAGGTTAGCGCATATGTCAAAGAAATCACGCTTTTGTATCCATAGAGCAGCGCTTTTGTAGTCTAAGTTAGCGCGTTTGATCTGCAGTTTAGCGCCTTTGAATAGAAAGATAGCGCATATGTTAGGTTAGTGCTTCTGTTTATAAAACTGACAAAATTTTCTTGCAGGTCCGAATGTCCAAGAAATTAGATTTTTCAAATTACTAACATGCGTGTGCAGGATGGCATTTAAGGCAAATTTTATGCATTTTATCATCTAGCTAATTAAAAGTCTTTATTTGGGAAGTAATATATCATATCTTGTTCATCTAGTTTAACTAAGATGATGAATTGACAGCATGCAACTTGCATTTTTGGTATTTTCTCTAAAATAGTTGCACATAGACTTTTAAAGGGCTAAAATGAACACCATTCTTTTTGGAGCAATATCTCCAAATAGGACTTAGCCAACAATTGCTTTGAAAAGGTTAAAAAGAACACTTGTATTCTGTGTCTCGAAAGTGATAGGTATATGCTCTCCCCTTAATTTGGTGACCAAAAAAAATGAAACCCACTCTTTTACGCTTTCTTTACTTTCAAGCAATTAAATCCTTTTAGAGGGCCTGCCTTCCTGAGCTGCCTTGAGGGGGCCAGTGAGAGGGGAACGACCTAAACTGAAAATAGGCTAATACTGAGTCCTTCTAATCTAGTATAAATAAATCGTGTTTATGACGAAAGTCCCAAACAACATGTGCTGATAAGTTCATACCGACACTATGTTTCCCCATAAACCCTATGGAGTGTAACCTCTATAGGCTGGGAACTTTCTGTATTTACAAAGCTGAAAGTGCCGCATGTATGGCCACATGACCGGAAGCCTTTACTAAAACCCACTTGTACTACTTGCCAAAATCCTTCTAGTTGTTGGTGTAGGAGGTCGAACCTCTGAAGCGACTCACATACATACGGTTCCTAGTAGAGATATAAAGTTTGCCATTGGGAGATTTCATGGAAACTGGTGCTTGGCTGCCCCAAAGAAGTGAGTGCTCAGGGTGGAGCCAGTGGGGTCAAGCATCTAAATATCCGCTTTGAATAACATAGCCTTGGGGGAAACTCCACATGAGATTCAACAACTATTGTCTCAGCCTGCCATAGGGATTGTACTTCCTTGTGCATTTTGTTTATTAAACATTGTGTCTTCTATGTCTATAACATGTTCCGAATGGTCAAAAATTAAATAAAATTATCATCTACGAGTGAGAAAAAATCCAACAAATTCTTGAAAAAGTTTGATCAAAAGGGTAATACAAAAGCTTTCCAACGCTTGAAACACCAGATCAAAATCAAAGTGTCAAAACATCAATGTCAAAATAATTCTTGAAGTAGGTTTGTCTCTAAACCATCACGTATTTTCAAACTAGCTCAAACAACTAGGTTTCTGATCCAATAGGTTATACTCAAAAGGTTTTGTAAACATCAACATTTAACAATCTATCGATTCAACCATCTTAAGTGCAACAATCAACATCTTTGTCAAGTTTCTCATCAGGATAATCAAATCCTCTATCATGAAGCTTGATCAAATCTATACTAGGTTCCTAATCTTGGATATATCTTTCCTATTTTGAACCTAGGTTATACCAAAACCAAAATCGCACCAACTTTGGAATCAAACAAACTTGTGAATTGTCAAATTCTTATATGAATTTTAAGTATCACCTTAAGAAAAGAAAACCCAGTTATAAAGCTACTCAGAAAAGGATAAGATTCTTGTATATCAATCGCAAGATCTTATTGAAACATAGGACATTCTT
This sequence comes from Cryptomeria japonica, assembly GCF_030272615.1. NCBI lineage: Eukaryota > Viridiplantae > Streptophyta > Pinopsida > Cupressales > Cupressaceae > Cryptomeria > Cryptomeria japonica. Next base: position 421,623,357 of record NC_081408.1, read on the forward strand.
ACACCGTTTTCGTCACTAGTTACATGGTTGCGGTACAAAATTTGACGGTGAAACTTTACAAAGACATGCCTTTCAACAAAGAGACGCTTTATCCCAATGAACAAACAATAATGGTAAGATCAACAAAGCATATCTTCCTAAACCAATAATCACCTATTGACTTTGTCCTTTGAAACTTTCAACAACTTTGAAATAAACACATGCCAGTTTGGACTAGAGCCCAACACGAACAACTTAGAAAACAACAACAAATAGAGGAAGAAGATACTCCTGTATTCCACACTTTTGGATTTACTGCTATTGATGAAGAAGCAGTCAATAGCACCATTAGAGACCTTGAGCAAGATTTCAAATTTGATAGGCTAATGGAAAAATTGTTTGCAAAACAAAAAGAAAAACATCTCTTGATGTTGGCAAAATCTAGAGCTAAACTACCACAAGACTAACATGGAAAGCTTGAAACAAGATGCAGAGATAAGTAACACCCAAAACACAGATGAGCAAAATAATGAAGATGTGAACAAAGAAAGTAACAAAGAAACAAGGAAAGAAAGGGATGATAAAATAAAAGAGCATAGTGACAAAAAGACTCACGAAGAAACAAGAAGAAATTACTTAGATAATCCCTTATCAAACCTTACTCAACAAATAAAAACTCTTCAACAACAAATACAAGACATGCAAAATGGGACAAGCTCCAAGAAATATTCATTAGAAGATATATGCCCATATCCTTTTGATAAAAATCTGAATATGATACCATTTTCGCAACATTACGAGATTCCTAAATATGACAAATACGATGGAAAATCTGATCCTCAAGATCACATTAGGGAGTTTTGTACTATGAGCATGGAATTTGCTCACGATGAAACTTACCTTATGCATCTTTTTCATAGGAGTTTAAATGGACAATCAATGGAGTGGTTTTCAAGATTACCATCCGGAGTCAAATCCTTTGAAGAACTTGTGAATAGGTTTATTTCACAATATTCCTACAATATAAGGAATGAAATAACAACGCTAGATCTTTGCAATGTTAAACAAAAGACTGGTGAATCCTTTATGATTTTCTTACAACGATGGAAACTCATGTTTAAGAGGTATCCCCGAGATGTACCTGATCAAGAAAAAATGGACATATTCATTGATAATCTTATCAGTGAAATGAGTTATCGACTAAGGATGCAATGTCCTCCCTCTTTTGCCAAAATGATCGAGAATAGCTACTGAATATTTTACTAAGTGGATTGAAGCAGTACCTTTAACAACAGTGACAGGAAAACAAATATCATCATTCATCTTGAATTATATAATCTATCGCTATGGCGTTCCTATGACCATTATCACTGATAATGGAAGACCATTCAAAAATCAAGATGTGAAAGAACCATGTGAACAGTTTCATATCCAACATAGGTTATCTACTCCATATTATCCATAGGGAAATGGTCAAGCTGAGGCATCAAACAAAACTATCTTAAAAATCTTGAAGAAAATAGTAAATGAAGCTAGAAAAGATTGGCACATTCAGCTAAATCTTGCTCTTTGGGCATACCGAACTAGCGTTTGCACTCCAACAGGGGCAACTCCATATTGTTTGGTCTATGGATTAGAAGCTATATTACCTATAGAAGTAGAGATACCTTCTCTACGTGTATCCTTGCATGGTCTTATACCAGAAGAAGAACAACGAGTCTCTCGACTCCAAGAACTAGAACTGATTCAGGAACGTCGCCAAAATGCAACAGAACATTTGAAAGTATACCAACAAAGAATGGTAAGAAGCTATAACCACAGAGTCAAGCCACGTATTTTCCAGATTGGAGATATAGTTCTAAGGGAGAATCCAAGAAATCAGCAAGACCGAGAAAAGAAGGGAAAATTTGAACCAAATTGGCTAGGACCTTTTGTCATAGTAGCAACATATGGATCAAGAGCATACAAGTTATCTACCCCTGAAGGTGATTGGTTTGATGAACCTATCAATTCTATCCATCTCAAGAAATTCTATGCTTGAGATATAAAGTCCTGAAAAAATAAATAAAAAGCATATAAAGTCCTAAAAAAAATCAATAAAAAGCATATAAAATCCAAAAAAATGCAATAAATTTAGATGGTGAAAACCTGGTAAATAGGCACTATCTAAAACGTGAGTTCCTCCATCTATGAGATTTCTTTGCGCACCTATCCACTCCATCCTATCGCATCTATCATTGCTATCTATCGCTAGCTTATCCATTCTGTCTTTCACATCCATTACTCTGAACCATTTAGCAAGAAATATGCATCTTACCAACAGTTAACCAATCTTTGACATACTTGTCATAATCACTATCTAAGATTTTATCAACATCGATCAATTTGCATTTGTATTTTGCCATGGTTTGGATCTTGATCAATTCATACGTCCATAATAAATTTTTGTTTCCACTGGGGGCAAAATCCTAATTCCTTTTGCTAAGGTATTCTTTTGAATCTTTAAAATCCAAAAATATTCGAAAAACTTAGAAAATCCAAAAACATCTAGGGTTTTGAAATAGATAAAAAGCAACAAAGCAATGAAAATCAAGGCATTTCATAACAACTAAATCGTCAAACTTAGAAAATGAAGAATCAACCAGCAAGCTATAAAAGATTATCAAAGATCATTCATTAAGATGATTATATCAGTTAATGACCATTAGAACATGTGAATGACATGCAAGATTCAGTGTTTATATCTTGATTTTATTGCTAATCATGTACTCTATGCAACTCAAGGATGTCCATGACTAGAGAAGCTATGATGGGGCATGATTATTATTTTTAATTGTTGTATGTGGTTTATCTCTTGCTACGGTATGAACTTGTCTCAGGATATGATCAACAAAAGATCAAGGAGGATGTTCCAAGTCATGCATAAAAGGAGATAATCCTTGTTTGTTCTACAAGCAATACTCAGGTCAACTTGATCCATTATATCAAGTTGCTTGTATTAACTTGTTATATAAAAATCTATGTAAGAAATACTTAGGTCATCTTGAATCATTATGTCAAGTTTCTTGTATTTTCTTACAACATTTTAAAGCTCAATGATGAAATCAGGCATTGTTACAAGATCACATATGAAGAATGGCAGTACAATTTTTAGTTAGATCATTTCATTAGCTCAGTATTCATCTACATTATAAGCATTCATTTTGTCAGTTACATTATAAGCATATCATTTCATTAATAGATCAACGGTCATAAATAAAGATTGAGTATACTTGGACAAACAAAAACAATTTGCATTTGATCATTATAGGTGAATTCATTTTTTTAAGAATCATTTTAATCATTATTCATTTCATTTAGTTGCATTTTATCATTGCATTAATTTACATTCAAATTAAGTACATTTCATTTATCATGTAGTGTATCATCATTATTATTTGCATTATCATTTTATAACGATCATTTAGTTGCATCTTTGCACTTAGATTCATAATCATAAACATTACATATAAAGTCAAAAACATTCCATATAGATCATTGCATTCATATCATTTAAGATAGAAATCATTTCCATTTTGCATCCAAGATCATCGAAAAATCAACAAAAGCATTTATCATTGCATCATCATATAAATTATCATCATAATAAAAAGAAAAGATCATATCATCATCCATATAATCACTGCATCCATATAATCAAAGCTTATAGATCATCAACACATAAAACATCATCATCAAATAGAGTAACATATAAGCATAATAATAAAGATCATCATCATATAAAGTCAATGTTTGCATATAGATCATCATAAAAAAATAAAAGTCCAAGTATACAATGATATTAGATAAACAATACAAATGCCTCATCCAATACAAATCAAGTCAAGGCTATCTTGTACCACTACCACCTGACTCTATCTATCTCTGTGGCTGTGGGTGAGAAGATCCTCCAGATGCCTATCTCCCATGATCACTACTCCTCTGAGGAGGTCCCATGACCCCACCACTACTAGTATCCATCAACATAGTGGTATGATAACTACTTGCTCTCTGGCTCTCTGCAACTGCCTCCTCATATCATCGTTGCCAGTAGGAAGTCTCCTTCCCAACCTGAAATAATGCTTTAATAGTGTCAACCGAGAGAGTACCTGATCCAACCTACTGAATGTGATCAAGAAGGCCCCGAGTATCCTACTGTCTCCTAACAGGTCTATCCTGCTCAGTCATAAGAGTCTGAACCTGTGCTCAAAGCTGATCAATCTATGCTCTCATATTGTCAATGGTATCATGCTCTGGCATATCATGCTCTGGTATAACCACATCTGGCATATCATGCACTGGTGTAACCCATTCTGGTACATCCTGCTGTGGTGCATGAATCCCAATCCCCTCACCACCAACCTATCCAACTGCTGGAATCTCGGTCTGAGTATCTCTCCGCACCCATCATCTAATCAGGGGAACATGATCCTCAGGATCCTCATCATCTCCACCATGCGCTGCAATAACTTGAGGATCTGGCTGAATTTGTCCAAAATCAATGCCTCTCCCGCAACCCCCATCCAGTCCAGTCACCCTACCTCCTGTCAATGGCAACCCTCTCGGTGATCTCATACCAGTCCTTCCATGCTCTCTCCCATCCATAGGACATGGTCCCTCAATCCTTCCAACCAGTCCAAATGGTCCTCCACAGACTCTCAATCGACCTCCCCTCCGTCCAGGTCTCCTACCATCACCACCTCCATCCCCACCATCATCTCCACCTCCCCCAGCCTCATGAGCAGCTCTAAGCTCTCGTCTACATCTCCATCTTCTAGAAACTAGATCATCTGAATCAAAATCCTCATCTCCTGAGCTGGGAGGAGGATTTGCTGGATCAGTAATGCGAGGAAAGGATGCGCTAATATGTACTAGGCATAATCTGCAGTAACCCCGAGATCAATAATGTGTAATCTCATATCATAAGCCACTCTTGGAGTAGCAACAAACTCTACACGAGCAATCTCAAATGACAACGACGGTCCCCAATCTCATCTATCTCTATATCGTTGAGCATATATCGTTACACCAGTAGGCATAGGCTGGATGATACCAAACTGTCTCAAAATCCAACCAATCAACTGTCACTCAACAATAAAAGGTGTTCGCCCAATGAGATATCTACTCTGCATAATACATGGTAATGTCTGTGCGTCATCCAACCATGGCTCATAATCAAGATATGGTCTCCAAGTGATGCTGTCCAATGAATCAAGCACCCAACGCCAATACTCCATCTTACCCAACTTATGCTGAGTAAAGATACCTGCATAGAAATATACATATGGCTGCCTCTCTCCATGAACTCTGTGATGGATAGGCCGATTAACAACAACGTGCTCCCAGCACCAAATCTGTAATAAAGTGCATCCAGTAGATAAACTTGCACTCTCATCATACACTACCTAATGAAGATCATGATATAAGTGTGCCAGCATGCAAACACCCCACACATATCGAGTACGATGCTGAATCATACTAAGGAGAATCTCACCCCATCCAACGGAAAAACCTTGTGATCTCCTATCAGGACATATAAATCCTCCAATCAAACCAGCAAGAATACCAAGAAGAGCCTTGTAATACATCACCATATCTACCCGTCGGATCTCTCCTCTACCAATGCTCTCATTAGCAAACACAACTCTGCAAGCCTCTGTACCAACCCGATCCTGATAATCATACTACACTAGCTCACTAGTCACTGGGATATGCAGAATCCTGTAGACATCCTCCAGAGTCACACTAATCTCACCCATCTGCAGGTGGAAAGTGTTATGCTCGCTGTGCCATCTCTCAGCCAATGCTGTCAACAAACCTCTGTTATGCGTAATCTTAGGCATATATAACAAATGGCGTAAACCACATGCATCTATGTGTCTAATATCAGCTTGGGTAAGCTCTGGAACTAAATGATGCACCACCGGTAATTTCTCCCGACACTGGAGAACATTAAGTTTCTCCTATGTTGTAAAGAGAAATCAAATTGAATCATCAAATCTATCTATCTATCAAATCAAATTGAATCATCAAATCTATCTATCTATGAAATCAAATTGAATCATCAAATCTATTTATCAAATCAAATTGAATCATCATATCTATCTATCTATGAAATCAAATTGAATCATCAAATCTATCTATCAAATCAAAATTGAATCATCATCTATCTATCTATCAAATCAAATTGAAGAAACTTACGCTATCAAAACATTTTAAAACTTATCAATCATGGTTTTTTATCAAACACTAAGTTTACTCAAAAACTTTTCTAAGCTCTTACATCAGAAACTAAATCGGTTTCTTAGAGCTACTCAATCAATCCAATCTATCAATCAAATCTATCAATCAAGCTAATCAAAGCAATCAAATATATCGATCTAATCTATCAATCAAATCTATCAATCAAAGCAATCAAATCAATCAATCGACCTATCTATTCATCTATCAGGCATGCAATCACTCAATCAAGTCTCAATTTTTATCATCACTATGTATTACACATGTTAAATCTACTTATCAAAGTGATTTTTAGCTTTTGCACTTATCAAAAATATCAAATTTAAGCAAAAGCGCTATCCTATTGAGCATTTGTGCTAAACTATAACAAATGCGCTAAAACTAAATGCAAATGCGCTAACTTAGTGCATGTGCGCTATCCTTTTTAACAAAAGCGCTAAAACTATAGGCATAAACGCTAATCCATGCAAAAATGCTACCTTTCTGGGCATATGCACTAACAAACAACGCATTTGCGCCTACCTTATGCATATGCACTAACATCTTGAACATAAGCGCTACATACAGAGCATATGCACTAATCTAGGCATATGCGCTAAAACAAACTGCAAAAGTGCTAAAATAATGTCGAAAAAACAAAAAAAAACAAAAAAATCCAAAAAAGCGCCTAAAAACATGAAACTTTGAATTAAAACTTGAAAACAAGGCTCATGATAAGATACATACCGGATATCCATACTCGACAGGCCACTGATAATGCCGAACACGCTCAAATCGATGACACTCCACCAGAATCACCATTTCGCCACCTCAGCAAGAATATTTTCTCCAAAAGCTGACAAGGATAACAATGAAGTTAAAATTAGCCTTGGTTAATTTTATATTTACTATTTTGAAGAGTAATTAATTTCAATGGGGCAATTTAATTTGTTTTTTTTTTCCAAATGAATTTAATTGACTAAATTTTTATCAATTATCATGAGATTAATCGTTCAAACCAGAATTTTTGATAATTTCACGATCAATCTCCTAAGCGGGCACACAATCTGGATTTTCAATCTCTATCAGGCATTATCGAGACTTGATTTAATCTTTGAAACAATGTTGTCTCGACATCATTTCCAAGAGGGGCAAAATGTATACACTTAAAAATTGGCTATGAGCAATTAAATAAATATTTTATATTTATTTAATAATTATTCTTCTATTAAATAGTTAATTTGAAAAGATTAATTTATTTAATTCATTTTCATGTCTTTCTATTAATTAATATTTTATTAATTAATTCAATTATCCTATTCTTCTAATTAATTAAATATCTAATATTTAATTATCCTATTCTTCTAATTAATTAAATATCTAATATTTAATTATTCTTTTAACCAAGTTAATTAAATATCTAATATTTAATTATCTCCTCCAAACAATTAATATCCAATATTTAATGGCTATTCTCCTATTCTATAGTCTCAAATATTAAATAATTCTGAAAATTATTCAATCCCTTATCCAACTCATTCTTCCATCTCCACTTCATCTTCCCTTTGCCAACTCATCAAACATGTGGCTAAGAAAATTAATTTATCATTTATCTCCAACTTCCAAACTTAATGAAAATTGTGTACGTACACATATTTCATAACCATTTCCTATATTCTCTCCAACACTCCCTACATCTTAGGAAGGACTTGAGTCCACTCGTCCTCTCATGCCTAAATCTTCTCCAACCATCCCTAGATTCTCTCAGTCAGCAACCCAGTCAAGGTGAGATTAGTTACACTTGTCTTCTCCTTCCCCCTTTCTCTCAACCTTCACTTTTGTTCATATCCATCCAAATCTGTAGATCTGATCATGACTGTTGATCTAAGCCACATCATCTTATCCTCTCAAAATCTATAAAATCAAGAGATTCAGTTGAGAGAGAGTTAGACTTCAAGAGATTGCAAGTGCATTTTGCAAGCTAATCTTATGCATCCGTGAGTTTTTGAAGCAAATAGCAATATAGGAATTATTATATAACATCATAGTATAATCATTTTAGCATAATCATGTAGTATTTGCATATCATAGTGTCAGTTAACTACAAGTTATCAGTCCATTCTTCATATGCCATCTTGGAAGCCAACAGTGCATTGTCTGAGAGCACACCATCTGCAACCAGGAATAGTGGAGTTAGGACACAATGAGACATACAACATGAAGGTAAAATAATGTTTTATTTTAATATGTATTTCATGTAGTTTCATTGGTTGAATTTGGATTTCCTATATACATTTCCATTTGTATTTTGTGAAACTAACTTATTGCAGGTAACATTCTGAGGATGAAATTCAAGCTCACACAAAGCCATCCCAAAGAAGATATAGATCTGCCTGAGTTTTGCAGACTGTGAAGCATAACTAGATGTGATCTAGCAAGTTGAAAGTACATCCTAATAGATCATTAAGCTCCTAGTTGGAGTGATAGGTAAATCCCTTAACTAGGTAGGTCCTAACAGGCCTTTTCCATCTAAGTCTCTTAACAAGGCAACTCACAAAAGAGTGTTTAAATCCTCTAACCAAGTTGATCCTAACAGATCATTAAGATCCTAGATGGAGTGATAGGTAAATCCCTTAATCAGGTGACTCCTAACAGGGCATATTATAAGCTCCTAATATGGCGTACTTAAAAAGAGTACAAATTATTGTGGGTACCAATCCCCATCATGGTTTTTCTCATTTGGGCTTCCACGTCAAAAATCTTGGTGTTCATGTGTGGAATGTCTTTTCATAGTGTTTATGTTTTCATGCATTATTTCTGATTACCAGTTATGATAAGTTTACTACTGTCTATCAAAGATATGAAAGTGGTTACTGGTAATGTTAATGAATTGATAGATGAAGTATTTTGATATGATAATAAGTCAGTATGAGTATGTGTTGATCAGATATCTAGTTGGTGAATATTCTGATTAATAAGATTGCATAAGTGGGTATCAAGTGTATGATATTTGCTAAAGGGATAGATTCATTGATTTCAGATTTTTTGTAAATGGTTTTTGATTTGAAGTTATAGATTGTCTAAATACTGATTCACCCCCCCTCTCAGTATTAATCGGATCCTTATAGGATTAACAATTGATATCAGAGCTTAAGCATTTCAAGTTTTTACCGGTCTCATTCTCAACTGGAGCTTTAAATGCTTTAAATTTACTACAGGCTTCAGATTTATCCTTTAGGAGTGTAACCCATATTATCTTAGAATAGTTATCAGTAAAAAACATGAAATATCTATCACCAAAATAACCTTTTGTTCTCATAGGACCACAGAGATCAGTATGAACCAAATCCAAAATATTTTCAAATGTACACTTCTTTCTCTTAAATGAAATAGAGGTCATCTTACCAATTGGACAGTCTTTACACATCACATTATCCGGTTTAACAATGTGTGGTAATCATCTCACAACAATAGACTTTCTTTAAAATCTTTGAAAGCAGATTTAGTAGATCTTGAGATGGCTATTTAGGGCGAGACAACTGATGTTTCAAGTGTCGATGGCATTAGGAGAATGAGTTAAGCCATCCCAGAGAAGATATAGATCTATTACTTTATGTTGCAGACTGTGAAGCATAACTAGATCTGATCTAGCAAGTTGAAAGTACATCCTAACAGATCATCAAGCTCCTAGTTGGAGTCATAGGTAAATCCCTTAACTGGGTAGGTCTAACAGGCCTTTGCCATCTAATTCCCCTAACAGGGCAGCTCACAAAAGAGTGTTTGAATCCTCTAACCAGGTTGATCCTAATAGATCATTAAGCTCCTAGTTGGACTGATAGGTAAATCCCTTAACCAGGTGACTCCTAACAAGGTCTGCTCCTAATAGGGCGTATTGTAAGCTCCTAATAGGGCTAAGATCCTAATAGGGCATACTTTAAAAGAGTACAAATTATTGTGGGTACCAATCCCCACCATGGTTTTTCACATTTGGGCTTCCACATCAAAAATCTTGGTGTTCATGTTTGGAATGTCTTTTCATAGTGTTTATGTTTTCATGCATTATTTCTGATTATTGGTTATGATAAGTTTACTGCTGTCTATCAGAGATCTGAAAGAGGTTACCGATAATGTTAATGAATTGATAGATGAAGTATTTTTATCTGATAATAAGTCAGTATGAGTATGTGTTGATCAGATATCTAGTTGGTGAATATTTTGATTAATAAGATTGCATAAGTGGGTATCAAGTGTATGAGATCTGCTAAAGGGATAGATTCATTGATTTCAGATTTGTTGTAAATGGTTTTTGATTTGAAGTTATAAATTGTCTTAATAGTGATTCACCCCCTCGCAGTATTAACCGAATCCTTATAGGATTAACACTTATATCGGTTAAAAATAGTGTAATTATCATTCTGATCTTTGGTTGAGTTGCATTTATCAGGATACATCATCCTTCATCATGAAACAAAGCTACAAATCAGATTACCTTAGTTTTATAAATAGGAAGTATCTTTCCTATTTAGGTATCTCATATTGTCACTTGCAAACAAATATTGAAAGTTTAGGACAATCTCCAAACACTTGTATGATTATTCACCATCAATTAAAGAAGATAAAATTGAGTTAAAAGGCAATCTTGAAAAGAAGAAAATTTCTCTACATAAATTGCAAACTCTTACTAAAACACTGCACATTCCTACACCATTTTTCGTGATTATCTGCATGGTCGTGGAACTGAGTTTGATGAAGAATCTCTAAAAGCTCATGCCTTTCAACAAAGATCCACATTATCCTAAGATATCAATAGAAGTGGTCCAATCTCATTATCGTATCTACCTTAACAACAAATCACCTACTGACTTACTCACAACCTATCAACAACAGTCACAATTAGATCACCCACATGGCCAGTTGGACGAGATATTAGAGACTAAAAATTAAGGTTCAAAGGAGGTGGAAACTTTACATTATCCTAAGACATAAGTGAGGAACTAATTCAAGAAGCCCAACAAGACCCCAAGTTCCAAAAATTTATGGAAAAGCTTCTAGAAAATGATAAAGACAAATATCTTCTAATGTTGAACAATCATGGTGCCAAACTATCCGCTGATTTTGATACCAGGAAAGCGAAAGCTGAGTCAAGTACCAATAACAACAATCCATTGAATGCCTTAGCACAACAGATTCAATCTCTTTAACAAAAAATAGAAGACATGCAAAGAGGAACAACAAGGAAATATACCTTCGAAGACAATTGCCTTTATCCACTTGACCAAAATTTGAACATGATACCATTTCCAACAAATTATGAAATTCCAATGTACGACAAATACAAAGGCAAAAATGACCCACAAGATAATGTGAGGGAATTTTGTACTATGAGTTTGGAATTTGCACATAATGAAACTTACTTAATGATATTGTTTCCAAGAAGTTTAGGTGGACCAAGCATGGAATGGTTCTCAAAAATCCCATTAGGTATCAGGACATTCAATGAGCTGGTAGACAAATTTGTGTCTCAATACTCATACAACATTCAACACACAGTCCCCATGCTTGACTTATGTAATAAACAATAGAAAAATGGTGAACCCTTTCTTACCTTCTTGCAAAGGTGGCAAAGATTGTTTGCTAGGTATCCTCGTCCTGTATAGGAAAAATAAAAGATGGATATTTTCATTAATACTTTAAATGATGATATGGGTTATCAGCTCCAATTATAATGTCCACCAACTTTTCAAAATATAATCAATAATGGTCTCAAAATTGAGGAGGCTTTAGTAAAAAAAGGAGTGTTGAAACTCTACAAAGAGGGGGCTGAACCTTCCAACAATTACAACAATCCCAATAATAATGACAAGTCCAAATTCTGGACATAAAACAAGAATATTATTAATGATGGTGTGGTAGACACACATAATGTAAAACCAAAACAACCAATTTTGAACTTATCAGGAAATACACCTACAAACAATCCAGAAATCAACAAACCCAAACCGACCCTTACTCCATATCGAAGGAAGTTCACACCTTTAGGGAAATCCCTCAAGTCAACATTCAAAGAACTTCTGGCCAACAAACTTATAACATTACTCGACACAAAATATTTTGAACCAAAAGTGAAACTATGTTGGTGGAATGATGAGCATCATTGTGAATTCCATAGAAGCAAAGGTTATAGGAAAAATGATTGCCAATGATTAAAAAATCTAGTGCAAGACTTATTAGACATAGGTGATATAACAATAGAAGTACATAAGACAAATGATGATCATGAAGCATTCAAAAATCCTCTCCCAAATTATCAAAAGGGATAACCATCTTCATCAAATGATAAAGGAAAGAAAGTGAATTACATCTATGATAATGTTATCAATCACATTTCCACATCAGAAAGCTAGATACATGTCATTAAGATCAAAGATAAACAAGAACATGGACCCATCAACGTAAGAACACGAGCTCAGTCCAAGTTTTATTGAAAGGAAGCACATCCAAAACAACTCCAAATCAATACAACTTGGTAGATCAATTACAAAAGACATCGAACCAAATATCAATACTCGAGCTTCTAAAAATCTCACCGGTGCACAAAGACATTCTACAAAGGGCTCTTGTGGACACTACGGTACCAACTAATTTAGATATTGATTGATTCTAAGCCAGGGTGGGACATTTAACTATTCCTCACACTTTGCCATTTTCTGAGAATGACGATGTCTCCTTGGTTCATCCACATAACACTCCCCTCCATATTGAAGTTCTAGTCTACAAACATCAGATCAAAATTTGGTTTCTTCAAAGATGCTATTGATCCCAAAAGAAAAATAACCATCAAAGCATATGATGATGAAGAGAGATCCTCATAAGGACTAATGGTATTACCCGTCAGAGTGGGACCAATTCAAAAGGATACCATTTTCCAAGTCCTGGACATAGACTTGTCCTACAACATACTATTAGGTCGACCTTGGATCCATGAAATGTAGGTGGTACCATCCACACACCACCAATGTGTAAAATTCCCCTACAATGGACAAGAAATTCCCATATCAATGGACACTAATCGCTTCCAGTGCTATAGAAATCTCAAGACAACTCATAATGTCCTTGTACCACACAACCAGGGAGCTCTTGCTTCTACATCATCAAGCAATGAAATGTAACTTAAATCTTTATCAATATATTTTGAGAAAAAGATTCAGTTAAAAGATAAAGGTATGGGAGAATATTATTTTGAACCATCCTTATGTCTATCAAAATTGCCAGTTTCACCAAGATCTCATGGATAACCATCAACATCCAAAAAAAAATCTTCACAGCCCATCAAACTCTTTGATGGTACATTTGTTCAAGAAGGAACCCTAGTTGATGAAATAGAGGATATGAATGTCCTAAATTGGATCTACAAAGATGAGGAACAATCTAAAGCGGTCATTCTTAACATTAAAGTACCCCAAAAATAATACAAAAAAGGTTTCAAAATCATGTAAAGGATGGGATATGAAGGAAAAGGTCCTATTGGCAAATGAAAATAAGGTATTCTAGAACCCATACAATTTCCTACTCAAAATGCTAAAGACAAATCGAGACTAGGCTTTGGTTAGGGAATTCTAGTTTGCAAGAAAGAAGAAGAAATCACACAGAAACAACAACATGCAGGAGCAACTCGACAACAACAAAACAAGGAAATAGTTTGAAAACACCAAGAAGAGGAAGCAGTTCGTAAACAAGAAGAAGAAGAATATGAGCAAAACAAGAAGAACTTGCCATCAAGAAGGAGGAAGCTACTCAAAATATTTATGATCATATTCATAAATTACAAGCTAGCTCTGAAACAAACTCAAATGAGTGGGAATGGGATTCATTGGATGAAATACCTTGTGATGAGATAGAAATTGATGTCATCCAAACCTACATGCCTATACTCTATGAAGGACAAATATCAGGGTCTAGACCATTTGAATTTGGATCACAACCTATCAATGGCTCTAGTGAGTATGATCAGAGTTGGGATGAGATAGATAATCCCGAGGAGAGTAAAATCATAGACCTCAACTTCGCTATCTCAAACATTGACAATATTTCCATCATGACTCTAACTAATTTTGACCTTAATCAAATAGATGACCCCTTACCACTAGTCCATCCTGAACTCATTGTCTGGGAATAAAAAGAACCTCTTAATATCCTTATCTTTCCAGATGATGATGCTATTGTTCATTATCTCTGTTCCACAAATCTCAAAACATGTTCCACCAATTAATTTCATAACAAAACTCTCAAACATGGGAGTTCTAAGTCTCTTAATTGTAAAATGAATCAAGAAAAAAATCAATCTAATGGTGAAAACCATTCAATGGTAGTATTAGATCATAAAAAAAGTAAAAAGAAAGGGCATATCCAATGGTGAAAACCTCTCTAAGGCACTGAAGGATGAGAGACTTGACACTCTTCCTGAACATTATCAAGAATGATCACCAATATTATTTGAACCAACTCAATCAATCAACATTGGCATTATAGAGGCAGAAAAGACCATACACTTGGCTGAATCATTGATAGAACAAGAACGACCTGATTTCATCAAGTTCTTCAAAGAAAATTGAATCAATTTTGCTTGGTCATATGTTGATTTGCCAGGGATCGATCCTGATCTATTCATGCACCATCTCTCCATAGCTCTTGGAGCTAAACCAGTAAAGGAAAAACTAAGAAAGATGAATCCACATGTTGTGCTTCTAGTAAAAGCAAAACTAAAGAAACCACTAGATGTGGGATTCATTAGACCAATTGACTATGTATAGTGGATTTAAAAGATTGTACTTGTATCCAAACCATATAAAAACATCAAAATATGTACAAATTTTAGAGATCTTAACAAGGCTTGTCCAAAGGAACTATTATAGACTTAACAACAAGACTTGCTATGCTCTCACTCATGGATGGTTTTTCAGATTACAATGAGATCAAGATAGCACCCAAGGATCAAGACAAGACAACTTAAATACCCATGGGGTACATATTGTTGGAACGTCATGCCTTTTGGATTAAAGAATGTAGGAGCAACTTATCTGCGTGCAATGACTACAATTTTTCATGACATGATACACACATTCATGGAAGATTATGTAGATGATTTCATAGCTAAATCATTCACTAGAGAAGGACATTTGGTGATATTAGATAAAATCTTTCAGTGGTTAGAACAGTTCAATGTGTGATGGAATCCAAATAAGTGTGTATTCAGAGTCACATCAGGAAATCTCCTAGGATACATAGTATCAGTTAAAGGCATTGAGGTCAATTTAGCAAAGGTCCAAGCAATCATGGAGATGCCACCTCCCAGAAATATCATTCAGCTAAGATCTCTACAAGGAAGGTTGCAATCCATCAGAAGATTCATTGCATAACTAGCTAACAAATGCCTACCTTTCACCATCTGCTACACATAAATGTTCCTTTCAGATGGGAGGAAAGATGTGAAGAATCCTTTGACCAGTTAAAGTAGTATCTCATGAATACACCCATATTGGTGCCACCAATAGCCAGAAAACCACTCCTACTTTACATCTCACCAAAAAAGGTATCTTTAGGAGCTTTCCTAGCACAAGAGGATTCTACAAGAAAAGAAAGGGTTATCTATTACATCAGTAGGACATTGAGTGATTATGAAATTAACTACACATTCATCGAAAAGGCTTGTCTAGCTATAGTGTTTGCATCCCAAAAGTTGTAACATTATATGCTAGCTCACACAATCAAGCTGATAGCAAAAATAGATCCCTTAAAATATCTACTCAACAAGGCCACTCTAATTGGCTGACTCAAAAAATGGCTGATGATCTTGAGCGAGTTTGACATTCATTACATTCACAAAAGAGCCATTAAGGGCCAAGCAATAGCAGATCAATTGGATGAAGCACCATTTCTAGTTGATCATCCACTGCATATTGAATTTATAGATACAGATGTTCTAGTAATTACAACACAAACATAGGTACTGTACTTTGATGGATCTTACACCCAACATGGGTCAGGTGTTGGAATCCTATTTATCACTCCTTAGGGACACACAATCCCATGATCTTATAGGCTAATATTCCCTTGCACAAATAATATCGTTGAATATGAAGCCCTGGTCACTGGCCTCAAGGTGGTAGTAGAATGAAACATGACAAAACTACTAGTCTTTGGAGACTCTCAATTGGTCATCAATCAGGTTAATGATAAATATCAAACAAAGGATGACAAGCTAGTGCCATATAAAATAATTGTGGATGACTTTAAGAAATACTTTTTTGATATCAAGTTTGAGAAAATTCTAAGACTCGACAACAAATCTATAGATGCCATGGCGACCATCGCCTCTCTTCTAGAAATACCAGAACAACAGACTCATTATGAATTCCCAGTGGAACAATTGTTTTTCCCTGACTATGACAATCCCAATACTCAAGTTATATTCCATGTGGCTGGTTTTGAATCTCCAACCTATGGGAAGATCTATACCTATCTGAAAGATAATACCCTTCCACTTGATCTATCTCAAAATAAAAAATGAGACTTTATCTGTCAAACATCCCATTATGCCCTAATCATCGATACACTTTATTGACGGGGTCTTGATGGTACTCTCCTTAGGTGTCTTGAAAGTAACAAATTTGAAACAACCTTACAAGAGGTTCACAAAGGTATTTGTGGTACTCATTTAAGTGGTCCTACTCTCGCTAAGAAACTTCTAAGAACAAGATATTATTGGCCAAACATGGAAAAAGAATCCTATCAGTTTGCTAAGAAATGCTAGAAATGCCAAATCCATGGGAATATTATACATGCGCTAGCATAGGAGCTACAACCATTTACAACATCATGGCCCTTTTATTAGTGGGAACTTGACCTCGTGGATAAGATCCATCCATCCTCTTCAAATGGATACAAGTTCATAATCACATCCACTGAGTATTTTACAAAGTGGATTGAAGCTGATCCATTAACCACTTTCACTGGTAAGCAAATATCCTTGTTCATCTTGAACTACATTATCTATCGGTACGACATTCCTAGTTCCATTATCACTGATAATGGTAAACCCTTCAAGAATCAAGAAGTGCAAGAACTATGCGAAAGATACCATATTTGACATCTCTTTTCCACATCTTACTATCCTCAAGGGAATGGCCAAGTAGAGGCTTCAAACAAAACCATCTTGAAAATCCTGAAGAAAATAGTGAATGAGGTTGGCCGCGATTGGCATGTTCAACTAAACCCTACCTTGTGGGCATACCAAACTAGCATCCACATGCCTACCAAAGCCACACCATATGCACTTGTATATGGATCAAAAGACATCTTACCCATTGAGGTCAAACTACCTTTTCTCAAAGTATCATCGAAAGGCCTCATCCTAGATGAGGAATATTAGGTACACAGATTACAGGAATTGGAGTTGCTAGATGAGTTGTCAACATGGTTTTGATGATCTAAAAGAATATTAGCAAAGAATGTCAAGAAGCTATAACCACAAAATGAAGCCAAGAATATTTCAGGTTGGTGACTTGGTACTAAAAGAAAATCCCCACAACCAATAGGATTAGGAAAAGAAAGGAAAATTTGAACCAAACTGGCTAGGTCCATTCATCGTCATAACAACATATAAATCTGGGGCATATCAATTGTCTACATTAGAAGGGGACTTGTTTGTTGAACCTATCAACAAAATCCATCTCAAGAAGTTCTATACCCGAGTTACCCAATGCATGGGAAAACAAAAACAAAAAAATACAAAAAAATCAAAAAATCAAAATAAAAGCAAGTATTGAAAACCTACCAACAAACGCTATTTGTAATTGATCATCTCTTCTATCTATTATTACATATATTATCTATCCTCTTTTCCCTCTCATTATCCATATCTGTAATACGAAATCTTGTATATACTCAAGCATCATAGTAGCGTTTCACCATGGCTTGGTGATCATCATATATCCATAAATAAAAGGTTCTGTCTAGACTGGGGCCAAAATCTTGAACTTGGTGGGGCAATTCAATTTACACTTAGGGTAATAGATGACCATATAGTAGGACAAAACATCATAAAGGAAACTCAATGTTGAACACACATCACAACTATCACCACCAACTATAAAACTCAACATCATGATCGGTAAACCGAAACTCAATGGATGATATATTCTGAATCATGGTTGGATTACTTTGGCATGATGGTTCAAATTTTATATCTCAATTTTTTTTTATCATATCTCCTAAGCTACTCAAGGATGCATTGAACTAGAGAAGCAAGGAAGGAGTGATATTTTTGTTTGTCTACTATCTGTGAGTTAATTTTAGTATTATGCAAATTGTCGCAAGACATGATTGGAAACATATCATTGAAGACATTTCAAATTTGCATAATAAAAGGATCGACTCTTGTCTATTTTATGCCAGCAACACTCAGGTCATCTTGGTTCAATTATAGCTTGATTCTTGTGTCATCTTGCAATATAAAATCCATGTAAGTTGTACTCAGGTCATCATGGTTCAATTATACTATTGATGTTTCTACTAACTTTCAATATTTTAAAAGATTAATGATGACAAAAGGGGCACAACAATGGATCGATAGAATGAAAAAATGCATCACTAGACTTGCATTGTTAAAATTACATTCATGGTAGATCTTGCATATGCATTTTTCATCATCTTCGTGGTGCAGTTTTTCAAAGATTGACAATCTAACATTGATCCATATCTCTATTATCAAGTGATTGAGCACACTGACATTAACAAAACAAAGTTACATTAATCATTTTATTTAGTAATGATACATTTTTCATCAAGTACATTCATATATTTAAATCAAATACATCTATTCATCATTTGGATATCATCTACATTCATGGCATGACATTTATTCAATACAAAAATAACATATCATATTCCATCTCATTAATCATAAAATGCATCATCATCATAAAGCATAATCATAAGAATCCTCATCATACATCTCATCACTAAGTACACAACACATATCACATGCACATCATGTCATATAGAGCATATTAAAAGCATAATCACATATAGCATATAACAACATCCATCACATAGATCATGTATATAAGAAATTAAATGAGCATCATATCACAAGTCATATAGGTCTCCAAAAGCCACTACATCTCATATAATCTCAAAAATAAATGTCAAGTGTACAATAATATCATGTCAATATGTGAGATACATAGAAAGAATGATAAACATCATCAAATGTCTGTACATCATAAAAAGGGGCTCAAGTATCAAAAAAATCAAACTAGGCATGGATCCCCCCAAACACTGAAGGTCTCATAGCACCCGTACCACCACCAGATGGTCCTACACCAGGGTCTCCACCTGGTGGATCCCGCCGTAGTGGTCTTGTCACACCCCAGCTCTCTGTCTGGGTATGACTCTGTCTAGATCTCATCGATGCCATGACTGCATAGCTAGGTTCTCTCTGATCGCTAGGAACCATATCCTCATATAATTGTTGGTAATACTCAACCTCCTTGGCCGAGTACTGCATCTCTCTAAGGGTGTCTCTAAGAGGGGCTCCTGCTGCTACTCTCTCCAATATCTTGGCTAGGGCCTTCGCTCATCCCTACTGCTCAATGGCAACATCTCTCTTAGTTTGCAGTTGGGTAATTTGTCTCTGCTACTGCGTAACCTATCCTTGCAACTGAGTCATTCATCCCTGCAACTGCTGCAACATGGTCTATAGAATAGCTATCTATGCACCCTATTGATGAGGAGGCATGATAATTTGCACCTGCCTCGACCCTTCTTGTGTATATGTGCCTTCTTGTGATGAGACCTGTGGGGGGCCACCTACAACTTGCACACTGGATCTCCTCCTATGAGGAACCTATGGATCGAACCTGCCTTGCGACACTATCTGTCCAACTGGCGCTGTCTGTGCTATAGCAACCTGAGCAGGAGCTACGACTGTCCTATGCCTCCTCACAAGTGGCACCTCCTCCTCCTCTTCCTCACCTCCATCTCCCCCTCCATCTCCTCCTCCCCATCCACCCTCCTCTCCTCCATCCCATTGTCACCTTGCCCCTCACACTTGTGGCCTATCCTCATCATCATCTTGTGTAGGAATTGGCTCGACTGGGTTGGATAATCTCAGTACTACATGGGAAGTAAAATACTGCACATACTCGACAGTCATCCCTACATCCACCATCCCCGTTGCACAGTCCCAAGTCTGTGCATCCAATCTTGAGTAATTTTTAAGGGCCATATCATAGGAGATCATCAACCCCCAATTAGGTACATCTTTCTATCATTGAGCATAAAAATATGCCCCATGTGAAACACCCTGTATTTAGTTATACTATCGGTATACCCTAGAAACAATAAACTACTCTATGATGTAAGGTGTCTGCCCAATTAGATACCTGGAAGTAAAGACATATGGGATCTCTGCCTGATCCTCGAGCCATGGTTTGCAATCTAGGTATGGCCACCATATAACTATATCCAAATTGTCTAAAAATTGGTGCCAATAGTCTAGTTTGCCCAACTTACGCTAGACAACAAGGGCTATGCATCCAAAAACATATGACATGTCGATGGGCTGCTCTCTATTTGCTACAAGTTGAGCGATTGCTAGGTGCTCCAATGCCCACTCCTATAACAATGTCACCTCAACTGACAAACTCATGGCTCTTAGATATACCACTTGATGCAACTCTCAATACAAATGTGCTAATACGCAGGAACCCCATGCATACCTCCTGCCCTCCTTAATCATCATCTCTAATACTGCTCCCCAACCAACTAAGAATCCCTTCGACCTCCATTCAAGACATAAGAATCCTCCAATGAATCTCGCAAGAACTGATGGTAGTGGCTCATATAGATCCACCATCTCCTACCATGGGATCTCATAGCCACTGATATGATCCTCATAGAATGCCCGCCTCAGCACCTCAGTGCCTCCCTCTTTCATATGCTCATAGAGAACCAACTCACCAACCACACATTCCTTAGAATTCGGTAAACATCCTCTAGTATCACCATCATCTCACTAGTCACTAGATGGAAGATGTTGATGTCACTGTGCCACTGCTCCACCAAAGCCGTCAGTAAACCTCGGTTAATCATATAGTGGGGCATGTCAAGCAAGGAGGATAATCCACATCTCTCAATAATATCAAAGTCAGCCTGCACTAGGCAGGGAATTAATCTCTGGGTCTTTGGGAATCGCTCCCAAGATTGTAACACACCATGATACTCCTGCAATCACAACATATCACCATATCAGATTAATCTATCCAATCAATCGCATCATATCAAATCAAATCAGTCAAATCAATCAAATTTGTCTATCTATCATATTAAATCAATCAGATAAATCAAATTTGTCTATCTATCAATCAAATCAGTCAGATAAATCAAATCTTTTTATCTATCATATCAAATCAGTCAATTAAATCAAATTTGTCTATCTATCATATACAATCAGTCAGATAAGTCAAATTTGTCTATCTATCATATCAAATCAGTCAAATAAACAATCAACTCAATGCGCCAAAATCCATATCTGCACTAACAAAAATAATGAATGTGCTATCAAAATTAACAAATGCACTATTTTTGTTTATGCACTACACAACCCCTCCGATGTGCTAGCCTACTAACTCTATACGCTAATTCATGCAATGTGCTATAAAGCCCTATCTATGCACTAATATCCTAATCTTATGCCCTATTGTAGTGCCCTAGAACTAAATGTGCTAGCACAAACATCCTATGCGCTAAAATTTGTTTCACGTGTGCTAAAACGCTCAAAATCCGCATTTCAAACATGAAAAACGTGTAAATTTTTTTGAAAATTTTACAAAAAGGGCATTTTTTTTAGCACTTATCAGGAGGTTCATACATGATAGGTCTCTAGAATCTTTTGACTCGCTCAAATTGGTGGGTGTTGTATGGAATCAAAATTTTCTCCAAATCTCTCTTCTCCAATCACAAAAGGACAAACGATTTCAAATGAGCCTTCTTTTTTTGCTTTTTACCTTTTAAAAAGGATAAAAGGAGGGTATTCAAGTGGGATGGCTCTTTTTACTTGACATATACAATTTAATCGGTAGTATAAATCATTTTACCATGCAATGAATCAGGTATCCATCAAACATCATTAAAAAAAAATGACAATCGTAAAAATTTCAAAAAATCATCAAAAAACTAAAAATTCAAAAATTCCCCGATTCATCTCCTGAGGGGGCATACTTGCATCATCATCTATCAAATATGTGTCTGGGGCAAATTAAAAATTATAGATACTTAAATTTGGTTAATCAATTGAATCAAATTTATTTCCCTTAGCCATTTAATTAATTAAATATCTTAATTAATTAGCCCATCTCTTGAATTAATTAATTCAATTAATTAATTATCCCCTTCCAATCCCTTTGAATTAATTAATCTAATTAATTAATCCCCCTTTCATCCTATCCTATTAATTAATTTCTAATTAACTAATCCCTCTTTCCATACCATCTTATTAATTATTTTCTAATTAATTAATACCCCTTCCATCCTATCATATTAATTAATTTCTAATTAATTAATCCCCCTTTCATTCTATCTAATTAATTAAATTTCTCATTAATTAATGATCCACCTCCCACCCTCTTTAATTAATTAGAAATTAATTAATACAGGTGCTCCATTAGTTAAATTAGTATGGATTTTGTTCAAGGCTTTCCCATGACAAGCAACAGACATAATGCAATCTTAGTGAGGGTGGATAAACTCACCAAGGTAGCAAATCATATCTAGTATAGAAGATTTGGTTTACCAAAAGTTGCATTGTTCATGAGGCATAAGTCTGGAAGGTGGAATACAGTAACCGGTAGAGCATGAGTACAATGTGCATATCTTGATTTTGGTTGTGTAATTTTGGTTGCGGTAATAAAGGTAGATGATTCGAGGTTTGAGGCACATTGTTCTATAATCCTGATATCCGGTGTTGATTCATGAGCGAGATTGAAGGTCTGGTATCCAGTATTTCAGGCAGATCAAATCTATTTTGATGTAACATGTGGTGCGAAATCCTTGGGATTATTTTGGTTATTGGTTTTGAGTTCAAGGAGATTGGGCCAACATATGTGAAGCTTGTTATCATTTTGTTTGGGCTTGTATATGAATTAATGGACAAATTGAGCCGATTTGTTGGTGCAGGTTTCATGTTTTGTGTTATGTGGTTTTTAGGAAGTCGACATGGTAATTGATCTATTTTGTTGATATGGATATATAAGATCAATTTGGTTGAGTATTTTGGTGAATTTTATGAGTGTAAGAATTATATATGAGCGAATGTGATTGAAGATTTTGGTGCTCTAGTATATGATAGAGCAGGAAAACAATTGCAGAAGTAAAAATGAGCCTAACCAAAATTGCTATTTGGCATTAGTAGATGCAATTCTTTAGTTTATTCATTATTGTAATCAATGATAATCTCCTATAAGGTAGTGAGCCTTCCTTCGGGTTGTATCCCTCTTGTAATTGAGCAGTGAGCTCTAGGCAGTGTGTCTAAATGCAAGTGCATTTCCCTTTATGTAATATTATCATACTCCTAATCAAAGTATAATAATATTTTGGGTTCAAATCCCATCATGGTTTTTCCCTTTCCGAGTTTCCATGTAAAAATTATGGTGTTATGGTATTGTGGTTGATTGGTTTATGTTTCTGTACTTTAATTTCATTCTTATGCATTTGGTGGTTTAAGAATCAATTTAATAAATTTGCTAATTGTAGAACATTGATTCACCCCCCTCTCAGTGTTCATTGATTCCAACATATACAAGGCTAATTAGACAATTGACTTAATGAAATGGCTTAAGATGGATCCCATTCACTAGGATCTCTAACGATTCTCCTTCTAGTGTTTCTAATTCAAACACATTTGATTGCTTGCACTGACTAATGTGAAATGAACCTTCTCAAAGAGAATCAAATTTTTGATGTTGTCCCAGTTTAGCCGCACGTTCATTATATTTTAGCAGAAGGTCCCCACATTTGAAACCGGGGTCATAAGACTTTTTTGTCAAACCACGTTTTTACTATTTGCTATCGAGCATCAATTTCTTCCCAAGATTTTTCTCTATGCTCTTGAAGCTCATGCAACTCTGCCAACCAAACCTCCATTTCTCCATTTTCTTCAATCTCTAAAGATTTTAGTAACCGTGATGCTAGAATCTCCATCGAAATTAGGAGCATGACTTCCTTCCCATAGACTAATTCATATGGTGAAGTTTTCAATATTTGTTTTGTAGTAACCCGGTCGACCTAGAGTGTGGTTTTCAGATGTTTATGCCATTGTCTTTTGTGCTTAGACCCTATCCTCTTAATTAACCTAATTAGGTTCTTGTTCATCAATTCTGCAAGGCCATTACCCTGTAAATAATAGTTAGAGGATGTCTTGAGAAATATCACATTGCTCATTGGAAACTGGCAGATTTCAAAGCCTAAGAAAGCTCTGGCATTATCTAAGATGATGATCTTCGGAGGTTCGAACCTTGTAACTAGCTCCCCTAGAAAGCCCAAGATTTTTACTTCTATTGCATTCTTCAGGGGAACCACCTCCATCCATCCGGTGAAGTAATCCATTTATATTAATATCCACTTGTGTCTGACATTGGAAGGTGGATTAATCACGCCAGTAAACTCAAGACCCCATTATGTGAAGGGCTCATCAACCACAATAGGGTTAAGGGGCATAGCCAATTTTTTTCTCTTTCTTACAAAGAATTGGCATTCCTTGCATGACCTGACTAGCGAGTGAGCTTCAATGAGCATATCAACCAAAAATAGCCAGTGCACATGATTTCAATAGCTATAGTCTTTGTAGAGAAATGTCCGCCTACTGGGCCATTATGATATTCAAGGAGGATATTCTTTTTAGATAGATCTGATATGAGGAGTAAACTAAGAGGGTGGGGGGGTGAATCAATTTACCATTAGAAATCAAAACTAATGCATCAAAACTATTAAACCGGAGCACAAAGAAACCAACACAATGAAGGATAGAACATGAAAGCACAATACACACAACACCAATATTTTAATGTGGAAAACCCGTTAAAGGGAAAAACCATGGTGGGAAACCCTACCCACAATCAGATAATACTTCTACAACAGTATGTGAAATTACAATGGGGATTGCACTTGCAATCAAGCCAACTGCCTAGAGCTCACTACTCATCACAAAAGAAGTCTCACTGACTTACAAAAATATCAGCAATCTAGAAAGAATGAACTATGAAAGTAGCATCTTCTAATGCTTGATACAATTCTGATTAAGCACATATGTCTGCCCTACAATACAAAAACCTTCACCGAATGATATATCACTTGTTCACACATAATCCTTCCTTTGATAATGCAAACATAACCATCAATCCCATCCATATCCAAATTACATGAATAAGTCACCTATAAATACAGATCATCAACCTTATTGACAAGGTCGGCTAAACCCTAAACCCATAACCCATAATAACAAAAAATACATTACACGGTATCACTGGACCAATATTATGATTTAAATTACATAGCATGGACCTAAATCTAGTAACAAAACAATTCCATCCACCGGAAATTGTGCTAAGACCAAAATTCAACACGCTTCACCAACTGGTAGAAACCCTTAATGAAGTAACATAGAAAGTCTTATCGGAATTAAATAGGAGCACCATAATAGCATGCCAGTCAATGCAAAGTCACCAAACACTCAGAATATGATCAAGAAGAACCTTCAACATGATAGAAACTGATTCCGCAAGCCGAACCAAAATTGTCTGACCAAAACACCAAATATCACTTACCGGTAAAGCTAACTGGTACCGCGAAATACCAACTAGGAACATAAGAAATAGTTACTGGAGCACCAAAACATTAACCAATAGAATATGGCAAAAAAATAACCATCCAGAGTAAGCATCAAAAACCGATTCCAGAGATCTGATCATACTGGATAAGAATCATAGCCAAAACTAAGATGATCACCAAGACTAACTGGGATAGGTCCAACCGGGATAGCCTCCAATCGGGATACAGTGTTGACATCAATGACAACACTTAACTAAATCCAACATATTGCCAACAATATCTCCCTTTGGCATTAATGGCAACACTGAATGTGAAAAATATCCAAGTGCCAAGGAATACCAACAATCTCCCTCAAAGATATGACTGATTTTCACATGACTACCACCTCTCCCCCTTTAACAGCAATGACAAAGGATGGATACCAAATCAAAAATACTAAACCAAATAGCTAACTTCTCCCCCTGAGTAGTAGCATCATCTCATCAACTCAGATCAAAGAAAATATTTGATAAGCTTACAAAATTGATGCATTTCTGCATCTCTAAGTCTCTTCTGGAGGGTTGGTAACCCCCAACTGATCTATGAAATATTCAAAAGTATCTTTAGGAAATGGTTTAGTTAGAATATCTGCAATTATGTCCTTAGTAGGCACATAAACTAATCCAACTTCCTTTGCTTCAACCTTTTCCTTCAAGAAATTGTACCTTATAGAAATGTGTTTTGATTTGGAATGAAATACTGGATTCTTTGACATATCAATAGCAACAATATTATCATAGTGAATAACAATAGGCTCATCATAACTTACCCTTATATCTTTTAACATTTGTTTCATCCATAAAATCTGAGTACAATTAGTAGCAATAGCTACATATCCTGCTTCAGCAGTAGATAATGAAGTACGTGATTGTTTCTTGCTAAGCCATGGAACCAACTTCTTCCCAAGAAAGAATGCATCGCCCGTAGTGCTCTTCTTGTCATCCACATCTCCTGCCCAATCAGAATTTGTATATGCACATAATATGAAGTCATCATTCTTTGGATACAATAACCCAAGGTTTGTTGTATTTGCCGAATACTTGAATATCTTCTTAGTAGCAATACCACGAGTTTCTCAAGGATCTAACTGAAATCTAGAGGCAATACAAACAACATTCATACTATCAGGTCTAGTCTAAGTTAAGTACATCAATACACCAATCATTGATTTGTATCTACTTGGATTCACTTTAGGGGATTAATCATCCATTAACAATTTGCAACCGGTTATCATAGGAGTACCAACATATTTGGAATTCTCAAGTCCAAATTTCTTAAGTAACTCTTTCACATACTTAGTTTGACAAATAAAAATACCTTTATCAGTCTGAGTAATCTACAAACATAAGAAAAATTTCATCTCACCAATCATAGACATTTCAAATTCATTCTTCATATCATCAGCAAATTTCATGCATAGACTATCTTCTCCTCCAAAAATGATATCATCCACTAAGACTTCAATGATCAATACGTCATCATGCTCAATTTTGTAATATAGGTTACTATCAGCATTACCTTTTCTAAACCAAGCTTAGAAAGATATTTGTCTAATCTAGCATATCATACCCTAGGGGCTTGTTTTAGTCCATATAAAGCTTTCTTCAATCTAGAAACCATGTCCTTGTCTTCTGATAAATAAATCCATCAAGTTGCTCAATGTAGACTTCCTCTTCAAGATCTCCATTTAGAAATATGCATTTGACATCCATCTGATATACTTTATAGTTCTTGTGTGCAACATAAGCAAGAAAAAGTCTTACCACTTCAATTCTTGCAACCAGAGCATAAGTATCACCATAATCAACTCATTCTTCCTGTGAATAACCTTTCCAAACCAATCTAGCCTTTTTCCTCACAATTTGACCTTCCTCATTCAATTTATTCCCGTAAACCCATTTAGTTCCAATAATGTTCTTATCTTTAGGTCTAGGAACTAGTTCCCATGTCTTATTCTTTTCAATCTGATCTAATTCTTCTTCCATTGCTTTTATCCAATTTCCATCTTTAATTTCTTCAATAAATGAATCCGGTTCAATTTGAGAAATCAAACATACCCCTTTAGTAGCTAGCCTTCTCCTAGTCATCACACCTTTGCTTTTATCTCCAATGATTTGATCTTCAAAATGATATTGTTTCACATACCTGGGAGTCTTTGAATTTTCTTGATTTACTGACTCTTTATGTTGTTCCTCTGTCATGGTTGAGTTTTCTGATGTTACCAGACTGACAGGTTCATTATTCTGAGAAGCTTCATGCATTATCGGTTCAGGTCTGATAAATTCATCTTCTGGTCCACCATCATATGATCTGATCTGATTACTGCCATGTTCAACCACCTTGACATTTATGTGTTAATCCTATGAGGATCTAGTTAATACTGAGAGGGGGGGGGTGAATCAGTATTAAGACCAATTCAAACTTTAACTCAAAATCAAACTTATCTCAGATCTAAAACTATTTAACAAATATCTCAACTTCTGTAATCAAATCTAAGAACCTCTTTATCAGATTTTCTTAACACATCAATCAAATCATTTACCAATACTTTCACCACCAAAGCAATCATATAAACTTGATCATTTACCAACTCATTAACCTTATCAATAAGATCAAATAATTTCTCAAACAACTTCTTATCCATACCGGTAACTGTGTGTGTGAAAAGTGGATAAGGTCTGCAAGTTGTAAGACACAACACTTCAATTAAGTCATTACATGCATGGTTAGACAGATATACTCATGAATATAAAAAACCATAACAAATCAACCTAGTGCCTCCATCTATCAAAATATGTTTTACTTGGTGTTTATGGATCATAGCTTCGATGTGTAATTGCTGGTTATATGGGTGATTCATTGAATTGTCATCTTCTTCAGAGAAGGTGAGGTAATGAGGCAAATATAGGTGATCCACCATAGATTGAAACTGATCTACATATAAATCTTTAGGGACATTATTAGTGAGAAAATCTTTGTCCAGAATCTCTCTAAGAGAATAAGAGAGCTTAAGCAGGTAAAAAATGGAGATTTGAGTGGTGGTTCACTTTAATTGTTCGACAATGCTGTAACCAGGAGAGGATGATGAAACTAACTGCTTAGATTTAGTTGTGATCATATCTGGTTGTCTATTTGAAGAAGTCGGTAGGTTTGATGTTGTTTGATCAGGAGTTAAGGAACTAGCTCCTTTGAGAGTAACCTTCTTTTGAGCACAGGTTACAACATTTGTAGTTTGCATTTTATTTTGTTTATCTTTGACTATGATCATGTTGCAATACTTAGATTGGGAAGATTCAATCATGTTGATCATATTGTCATTGTTAGCATAGGTGTAATTGACTTTGGCACCTCCCTTGGATTTTGAGGAATCACCTTGTTCATAAGAAGGTAAAGGATCTTTGAAGGCTTTGTGATCAACATTAGTCATGTGATTTCCAACAACAATTTTTCCAACATTGATGAGGTCTTGAATCTCATGTTTGAGTTTCATGCAGTTGTTTGTCGTATGACCCTTGTTTCGATGATATTCACAGTACTCGTTTTCCCTCCACCATTTGGGTTTAACTTCTAGATCATATGGTCTAGAGTTGTAAGGCAATGTGATCATATCATTTTCCAATAAAGTCTTAAGAGCTGATTCATACGATTCTTCCAAAGGAGTGAAATTGTGTTTAGGCTTTGAAAGCCAAGGCATCTCTTTAAACCACTCTTTTTATTTTTTAGGAGGGTTTTCTACAGCAGTTTCAGGTGCTTTGAGGGCTTGTGTGCTGCTAGCCAGATTAAATATTGTGGGTTTTGATTTTGGTTTAATAGTATCCACCACTCCATCATCAACAACATTTATGTTGTTATCTTTGCCATATTTCCAGTATTTATTCTTTTCTTTGGAACTAGGTCCTTGATGTGTCTCTTTCCAAAGTGATATATCTCCTTTCCTTATAAGTACATCTTCCATTTTGAGGGAACTATCTACCATTTTGTTGAATGAAAGGTATACTTGCATTTGGATATTATATTACAATTTAGGGATCAGGTTATTGACAAAGATATCCATCTTGTTAGAATCTAGAATAGGCCATGAATATCTAGAGAACATCTTTCTCCAATGTTGAAGAAAAGTGAGAAAAGGTTCTCCTATTTTCTGTTTGGTATTGCAAAGCTCGATCATAGTGACTGGATGATGAATGCTATAGGAGTATTTTTGGAGAAACAATTCGACAAATTCCTCAAAAGATTTAATTCCTAAAGGTAGGCTTGAAAACCATTCTATAGCTTGTTCTCTTAAACTCCTCGGGAAAATACACATGAGACATGTTTGTTTGTGCATGAACTCCATACATAAAGCACAAAGTTATTTGACATGGTCTTGAGGATCTGCGGTACCATCATATTTGTCAAACTTAGGAATTTCCACTCTTGAAGGAAATGGAGGTATGTGAAGGTTCTTGTCAAATTGGAACGGGCAGATCGTGTCCAAAGAATATTGCGTAGATGATTTATCCTTGTTTTTCATTTCTTTGATTTCAGTCTGTAATGCTTGTAATTATTTGTTTACCAATGCTAGTGGTGTCTCTTCCTCTTTAGTGATAAGGGTTTCAATGTTATAATTAGTGGGAAGTTTAGTGCCTTGTTTCGCTAGCTCTAGAAAATGCTCTTCTTTTTCTCTAGCCATGATAATTTTCATCATTTTTCGGAAATCTTTATCATTTTGATAGCTATTTATAACGGCTTCTCTACGTTCGGAAGCTTTAGATTTGCTAGATGAGGAATAACTATCATTAGCATGGGTACGGATATTTTCATAAGTATTGTGTTTAGCAGCTTCTCTATCTTGCCTTTTTCCAGACATGGTGGGAGATAAGGGTTGATAAAAAATTGGTATATTTGATGATGAAGGTTTGTTAGAGATGGGATCTTCTATAAAGAATAGATTAGTCTGTAATGAAAAGGACTATCCATTACATTTGGCAGCTTTCTTACGAGAACTTCTGGTTTGAATAGGCATTTATAACTGATGTGACCGAGAGCTAGAAGTGATCTAAGTAACTTAGGTTGATTTAGTTTGATAAGTAGTTGATTGAACTAGCTGAAAGATGATCGACAAAATTTTGCAACACAATGATAGGGATACACTATCAAGATTGTTTATGCTCAGGATGAAAAAGACTAGATATACGCTCATTGTAGACCGATTAGGCAAGTATGATAGTTCTAGAAAAGTATGCAAACAGACAAGTTTAGGACTGACAAGATTAGAAATTTGTACAATAGAGTATTCTGATCTAGACGACAATTTAACAGGTTCCAGATGATACAAGTAGTTTCTCGTATGAGTTGTTGCCTATACTCGCACAACAATTTAATGTTCTCCAGACAACATTCTGATGAGGATAATGATTACTCGTACGAGAGTGTTTATAAGGTCAGATGATAATTCTCAAGGACCAGGACGATAATTCTGATAGGACCAAATGACAAACTGATAGGATGAATCCAGACTCGTATGACAACAAGTATATAACTAGATGACAAAAAAGAAGACTCATACGACATTAGATGTGTAGCCAGACGACAAAATAATAGACTCATGCAACAGAGGACTGGACATATACTAGTTTTTAACATGGACAAAGTTTTGATTATTGAGTTTTTTGACGTTTTTGATTGTTTTCTCTAGTTTCAGTATTTCAGTTTTAGTTTCAAGGATGAAAACAAAGTAAACACGCAAGATGTATAATGAATTCAAATACAACATGCTAACCCTATGGAAGTTGGCTGAGAGAAGAAAACCTTTGGTTGTAGACTCAGGTACACACCCACTAGCTAATCAGAATATGACCGCCGAGTCTCATACAATGTATTCTCAACACTATATTAGTCGACTCCAAATGCTAATGGGGGCATGAAATGGCAAGTATCTTGGGAGAGTTACTATCTCTCTTGCACAAAGATTATCCCCCTTTCGGAGGTGAATCGGGTAGCCTCTATCTTATAGTTATTAGTAAGGAATTTTGTTTGAAATTACCCCTTGAAGTCACACAAGCATGATTGAGGCCTATAGCCTGACAAGGTACCAAAACAAGTTGTAGTCACATAAACATGATTGAGATCGTGAGGCCCTACAAAATGCACGATATAAGAGATCTCAAAGAGAAAAATCAAATAATCCCATCCTTTGAGACTTTAATCACCAGAGGCCTATTTATTATAGTGAGTTGGAATGCTCAGGTCGAACTGTACTCACTTGGGTCATTCTCACAGGGTGATTACTTTTTCTTACTGTGACAGGCCTGCTAAAGGTACACAAATCTTAAAACTTTAAAAAAGCTTCGAGGGTCTAAATTTCTGATTGTTTGTGCAGACAAGAGCATACTCTCCTACCTCTTAGATTTTTCTTAAATAAAAAAAGATAGATTTTTTCATTAACCAAATAGAAATTTAACTGTCTAAAATTGAATTTAAAGAATACACGATATTCACTTGAATCTCCTCAAGCAACCTGCAAAAATAATGAATCAATAGTCACATTATTTTTGTGCGATAGATGTGTTCTTCGACAAACGTTCTGCAAAAAATGGGTTAGGCTATAAAAAGAATCTTTTAAGTAGATAGAAGACAAGCCAGGGTTAGCATTAGTACCATTAAACTTCAATAAAAAACCCTAAAAATGCAGTTTGTTTCGATACAAGAAACCAGAAAATTGTATGATAATTCTCACCTAGTCGTACGATAATTCACCACGGACCATACGAGAACCTACATATTGTCGTCCTAGCCTCTGTGAAAACTCGTACGAGTTTTAGCAGTAATTGTACAAAAAAATTTGAAAAATAAAAATAATCTGATCCGTAAGGCCTAAAATTGTAGTCTTCTGCCCCACGGTGGTCACCAAAAATGTGTGTGTGAAAAGTGGATAAGGTCTGCAAGGTGTAACACACAAGACTTCAATTAAGTCATTGCATGCATGGATATACATATATATTCATGAATATAAAAAACCATAACAAATCAACCTATTGCCTTCTAAAAGATGCGAGTATAGACTTGGTCTCAGATTTGTCTAAGCAATATCAGTGACTAGACTACACCAAGATGAAGGATTTAATCTATATGAGCACAAGAATAAGATAAATGGATGCAAGATTAAGCTAGATATGCAAGATTAAGCTAGATGAATGAATATTAAGCTAGATGAATTCAAGCAATCATGATTAAACTAAATATATAAAAAGCTAAACTAAGATGCAGTAATCTCAAAGCACAATATCTTCAATGACCCCAGAACAAAAACTGCACAATAACAATAAATCTCTAGGGTGTCTTGAATGAGAGATGAAAGGCTGAATTTATAGAGACTCAAAAGAGAGACCAACGGTCAAGATCGATTAACAATGAACAATTGAGATTCCTCAAGAAAAAGCACAATCTGGGTTAATTGAAATAATTGAGAGATCAGATTAAGTTATTCTTGAGATAGATTCCAATTATAGCTTGATTGAATGCATTCAGATTATAAGTTTGAGTTTGCATTCTAGATAAAATTAGTTGTTTCCATGCCTTTGAGATAAAATTTAGTTGATTCCATGCACATGAGATAAAATTAGCTCAAGATTTTTATTTAGAAAAAACATTTTCAATGTAACTGAACCCTTTTTTCAAGAAAAAGCTTTGAGTTTTAATTTTAGAGAAAATGATTAATTCAATTTAATTGGTTTTATGAAATTTCTCAAGTTATCTCAATTTTAGAAAAAGAAATATCTTAAGCTTGATTTCTTCTCTCAATTTAATTTTTTTCTTTTATAGATTAATTTAACTCTTTCTTTTGTAGATTAATTCCTTTTTTTGTGATTAATCTCTTTTTGTAAGTTAATTCCTCTTTTTCTTTAAATTAATTCATTTTTTTTGTGATTTAAATGGTAAATCAATTTATTAATTAAATATGCTAGGATATTTAATTAAATAAATAGGAGAATTAATCAAAATGATTTACTTGGAATGATTTAATTAATTAAATAAATATTTAATTAATATAGAGTGATTAATTTGCCATGTAACATTAATGATTGAAGAATTAATTAATTAGGTGCTCAAGGTTGATTTAATTGCCTTTGGTTAGGACCTTGGTGATGTTGTCGAGATTAGGGGCCCATGGTTTAGGTGACCATTTTTTAGGGTATTACAATAACCTATGATAAATTTATGATAAAACATCATAACTGGTGTCTCAGAAATAATGCATGAAATGAAATATAAACAAGAACATCACATGAAAAATATTCCACACAATAACACCATAAGTTTTTGATGTGGTAGCCCAAATAGGGAAAAACCACGGTGGGAGTTGGCACCCACAAATATTTGTACTCTTTTGAAGTATGCCCTGTTAGGAGCTTAACCCTGTTAGGAGCTTACAATACGCTCGGTTAGGAGCATACCCTGTTAGGAGTCACCCGGTTAGGGGATTTGCCTTGCAGCCCAGTTAGGAGCTTGATGATCTGTTAGGATCAACCTCGTGAGAGGATTTAACACTCTTTTGAGAGCTGCCCTTTTAGGAGACTTAAATGTTTAAGGCCTGTTAGGACCTCCCCGGTTAAGGGATTTAACCTGCTGCAACTGTTAGGGAACAACTGTAAGAAAAAGATATGTTTACTTGCACTTCTCTGCTTGCTTGATCATATCCAGTTATACACAACACTCTGCAACTCTCAAGCACATCTCACACTTCACTTGGATGGCTTAACACATTCTCTAAGACCACCGACACAATAAACATCAATTGTGTCAACCTAAATAGCCATCTCAACTAGGTCGACCACAAAACCTAATTACATCATGAATTTATAATTATATCACAAGAGATCATCATAGATCACTACACACATCATTACAAAAAATTACAATGCAATATCAACCGTTGGTTGATCTTAACCCATCACAGAAATCTGATCTTTATCCTCAAAACACTCTACTAAGCGTTTCGCTTATTCCCAAGAAAATCTTCCTTGAATCGTGCCAAAACAACATTCAAATATTTCACGCGGGTTGTGCCATGTTACCGACTTCATGTAGACTTGCTGTCGATCATCGTCATAACATAAATTATTACTGGTTTGATGATTTCTTCACTGGTCCTTAAATTGTACTAAAACCTTAGTAAAAATTCATCAGAAATTTGAAACATGCCTTCTAGTAATCATCACAAGTTCTAGTTCCGGTCATATACACCTTTCCATGATACAAGTTCAACATCCAAACCACAAATCACCTGTCATCGTCGATTGACCGATCCAATCAAAATAATTCTGCTTTACCAGTTAAAGTCCTATTTCACAGACTTTAGTTCACTATCGGTAAACCCTCTCTTTTGGTAAACCAAATCACTTAGATGACAAAACAAAACATCAGGAACATCAATTGTTAGCAATGACAACACAAATAATTGATCATGTCATCTATTCATAGAATCTCAATCTCTTCATCACAAATAGACTTCTATCCTTTACCAGTGTAGTCATCAAACTTCAACTACATCACCTAATCTGCATCAGTTATGCCAAATGCCAACAATCTCCCCCTTTGGCATTGATGGAAACACTAATCAGATATACAATCAGAATTACATCATCATCTGCAACTTGCTTGCCGATATCACATCTCTGTCGGTTCTCCTTTTGTCATCTCCCCCTTAACCATTGCTTCTCTCAATCTAATCTTCAAATTATCACATGTCTTCCATATCTGATTTCTATTCTTTTCTTCTCCCCCTTTGACAATAATGCCAAAGATGTAAATGCATCACTTGTCTTTAATTCTGTTGTTGCCTCTTTCACCATCTCTGCTACATAAATCAAAAAAATATATAACAGAGCATTAAATCAAAACATTACATTAGACTTGCTCCCGAAAGGAGTAGCCTGTACCTTCATCAATCCTTAGTGAAAAATAAACATGAAATCCATAGGATTGATGGATCTCCATCATTTTAGTTCTTCCACTGTAGGGATCTAACCCCTAGTTTACCTCTAAGAAACTCAAAGGTAGCCTTCGGTAAGGGCTTAGTAAAGATATCAACTAACTGATCTTTACTCTTCACATATTCCATCTTCACCTCCTTATCTCAAACTCTTTCCCTCAAGAAGTGATACTTCAATTCAATGTGCTTGGTTCTAGCATGAAGTACAGGATTCTTAGAAATTTTGATTGCACTTGTATTATCACAATAGATAGTCACTGGTTCTGACATATCTATCTTGAATCCTTCTAGCACATGTCTCATCCATATTGCTTGCGTGCAATTCATGGATGCAGCTACATACTCAGCTTCAACTCTAGATTGAGATACACAAGTTTGTTTCTTGCTCCTCCATGCCACTAATCTTCCTCCAAGTAGAAAAGCTCCACCGGTTGTGCTTTTCCGATCATCCACATTACCTACCCAATCAACATCATTAAAGACATCTAAAGTAAAATTACCTTTATAGGGATACCATAAACCATAGTCTATTGTGCCTTTGAGATACCGAAAAATTCTCTTCACATCCACCATGTGACTTTCTTTAGGCTCTTTTTGAAATCTAGCCACTAATCCAACAACATGAGAAATGCCCGGTCTGCTATGGACAACATAGTGTAGCTTGCCAATCATGGATCTGTACTCTTTTTTACTAATAGCTAGGGAATCATCTTCCTTTGACAACTTGCAACTAGTCACCATCTGTGTCCCTACCGGTTTGCAGTCTTCCATGCTGAAAGTCTTTAACTCCTCTTTGATATACTTAGTCTGACAAATAAAGATACCACTATCTAGTTGTTGAACCTGTAAGCCAATAAAGAACTTAATTTCATTGATTAGAGACATTTCAAATTCCTTTTTCATTATTTCAGAAAATTCCATACACATATCATCATTGCCACCAAAAAATTATGTCATCAACAAACACTTCTGCTATGATTATCTTGTCTCCATCAGTCTTCAAATAAATTTTGTTGTCCTCACTGGTATGTTGGAATCCAATCTTGATCAAATATGCATATAATCTCTCATACCATGCTCTCGGTGCTTTCTTAAGACCATACAAAGCTTTGTGCAATTTACACACCATGTCTTTATCATCAGTTAAGGAAAATCCATCCAGTTGTTCAATGTATACTTCTTCTTATTGAATCCCATTCAGAAAGGTTGACTTGACATCCATTTGGTAGACTTTGAATCCCTTATATGCAGCAAATTCCAGTAGCATCCTTACACCTTCTAATATAACAATAGGTACAAATGTTTCACCATAATCCTCACCTTCCTCTTGAGCATACCCTTTGCAAACTAACCTTGCCTTGTTTCTTATAATCCTTCCTTCATCCAATTTATTCCTAAAGACCCATTTTGTTCCAATTACATTCTTATCCTCTGGTCTAGGAACAAGTGACCATGTCCGATTCTTCTCAATTTAATCTAATTCTTCATTCATTTCATTAACCCAATCATCATCCTTTAATGCTTCCTTAACTTTCTTGGGTTCAATTGTAGATATCAAACATGAGTTCTCTTTGACCTTTCTCTTGGTTTGCACACCTGCATTCTTATCACCAATTATCTTCTCTTATGAATGATTCAATCTGACATATCTAGGTATTGCTTGTGTCAGTTCTACATCTTCTTCATCTGGTTCTTCATCTTCTTCCTCACTGTCATCGCTTATCGATTGAGCACCTAGTTCTACATTTGCTAGTTCTTCATTATTCTTTTCTTCAGGTTCAATGCTGACAAAATTTTCCTCATTATCATCCTTTTTCAGGTTCAGATTTGCTTTTACCTTCAGACTTATCAGATAAATCATCAACTTTTATGTTAGCACTTTCAACAATTTTCTTAGTTCTCTTATTGTAACATTTATATGATTTACTCTTAGAAGAGTAACCAAGAAAAATTCCCTCATTAGATTTTCCATCAAACTTCTCAGTTTAGTTATCTCTCTTGATAAAACATTGACTTCCAAAGATTTTAAAATAACTAACACTAGGAGTTTTTCCATACCATAGCTCATAGGATGTCTTATTGTTACCTCTTTTTAGCAATACCCGGTTTAAAGTGTATACAACAGTACTAACCACTTCTCTCCAAAACATTTTGGATACATTACTCTATAATAACATGGTTCTTGCAGCTTCAACTATTGTTTTGTTCATCCTTTCTGCTATGCCATTCTACTGTGGTGTCCTCAGAGCAGATATCTGTCTCTTTATACCTTGTTCATCATAATACTTAACAGATTCATCAGATGTGAATTCACCTCGGTCTGATCTTAAACACTTCAAGTTATTACCGGTTTCCTTCTCAACCAGAGCTTTAAATGATTTAAATTTATTAAATTCTTCTGATTTCTATCTAAAAAATGTTACCCACATCATTTTAGAATAGTCATCGGTGAAGATAATGAAATAACTATCACCATAATAACTCTTTGTTCTCTTAGGGCCATAGAGATCAATATGTACCAAATCTAAAACATTATCAGAAATGCCATTCTTGCACTTGAAAGAAATACAGGTCATCTTATCGATTTGACAATCTTTGCATATCACACTATCCAGTTTGACAAGATTTGGTAATCCTCTTACAACACTTGACTTGCTTATCTTAATCAAATTATCAAAATTAACATAACAACATCTTTTATGTCATAACCAACTGTCCTCCATTCTTGCAACCAGACAATTATTAACATTACTATTCAAATGGAATAAGTTACCTCTAGTTTGCTTCCCGGTAGCAATCAGTTCACCATTACCTCCAAGAATTTTGCAAATAACCTTTATCATTGAGCTGACCAACACTTAAAAGATTATGCTTAAGACCATCAACCCAAAATACATCATCAACATTACTCTTTCCATTTAGAGAGATTGAACCTTTACCTTTCACCATGCAAGGAGAGTTGTTTTTGTTGGCATTTGCATGAAGATTGCATTAATGATATGTTATGTTGTCATTGATGTCAATTGAATTGGTAATGGTATTTATGATATTGTTGTTATTATTGGTATTGGCTTGTAACCGATAGGAAGAGCTGTGAGGAAGATGTTGTAAACTAGTATGTTAGTTTATGAGTTGAAATGGTAAACCGGTGTATAAGGTTAAACCCTTTTCTAAGCAATGTAACTGGTAAATCCTACCAGTAGTTTTTTTGTTAAACCCTAACCGATCAAGTTTGTTGGTTTAAGGTATAATGATGAGAGGTAATGATGGCGACACATGTGATCATTGAATGCAGATAAGTTCAAATTGTTTTGGTGTGTTTGTTTATTTGTTTGATTATCTAGGGAATGAGAAAAGTGGATTGCATCTAATGCATAGCGCGTGATGAGTTACAAAGTCCGATGAAGTGGTGATCATGGAGCGGTTGGAATTTTCTTGAAGAATGTGAAAAGATTGTTATGATTTCTAATGATCAAGATTGAATAGACTTGTTTGTAATCTCTATGAGAGAATTAGGTTTTTGTTGTGTTACCAACCTAATTGATTTGTATTTAAGGTCGATGAAGTTGTTTGTAAGTGTGTTGGCAAAGTGTTGGTTGAAAACTAGTTGAGTGTGTGGTTGCCTAACCAGAGAATGGATCTGCAGTTTGTGTAAAGGCAGATTGAAGCTTAAAAGGATCCAATCAAGCAAATGTAGTGTTATTCAGACATATCAAGAAAATCTATTGTTTTCTAACAATTACAATAGAATTGAAATCCCCTAACCAGGTAAGCTCTAACAAGCTTGGTTACTCATTAAATCCTCTAACAAGGTGGTCCATTAGCTTGGATTCTCAAACCCTCTACTGAGGTTACTCCTAATAGGGTATTTGCTTTTTCATCAAGGCATTTTGTAAATCCCATAACTGGGTGATTCCTAATAGAATCTGATGCCCTCCTAAATGGCACAGTATTAGCTTAAGATCAAAGAACACAAAATCACAAGATGTTAGAGTTAATCAATCAAAAACTGAAACAATGAAGGCATTCCAAAAGAGACACTAAAAGAAACATGCTAAATATATCTAATAAATAGAACAAATGATCATGAGACATCTCCAACTGCCTCTTAGCATGGCCTTAGCTTCTTCTCCCTTGTTCCTCTCCTCTCCAAGTTCCAAAATAGTGTAGCTCTCAGCAGCTTTTTGCACTATGGATGCTTATGGAGGATTGAGATTTGTATAATAGCTCCAAATATGAAATGAAAAGCTAATAGTAATGCTAAAATGATGTATTTTAACTAAAAAGACAAGATTTAGTTATGCTATGCTAAAATGCTCTCTAAAATGGCTATAGTCTAAATGCATACAAGTTTTCAGGATCTGGATTATGAAGGAATGGGCTCTATTTATAGGAAAAATGGAGCAATGGATGGCCAGGATTGAAAGGTTTAATCAAGGGTCAAGCTTGAAAGTTGGGAATCCATGTGCATAATTGACACCAATAAAATAGTGACAAGTGTCAACACAGGATTGGGTTGAAAGAAAGGGGTTGGAGGCATTGAATGCCTGAGAAGACTTCATGGTTATCCAAAGGCTAAGGGTCAAGCCTAAATTAGGATTACCCACTGAATTAGGAGTTAATCCCAGGATAAACCTTTGTGCAAATGATTAAGAGATAATCATGGTCAAAGTATTAAATGCTTGATGAGACCTTTGTGGTTGGGTAGAGGTTGAGTCAAACAAATGTTTTAACCATGTGGGAGGGTTGAATTAACCATTAATGGTTATTGGAGACTTTGGGGAATTAAGTGGTTGAAAGTTGGAAGCCTTTAATGGTTTTCAAAGACTTTGGGGTTTTTGGTGGTTGAAGGTTGAAAACCTTCAATGGTTATCAAAGACTTTGGGCCATTTGAGAAGTGACTCCATTTTGCTTAGGAATGTGACAATATTTAGGAAATGGTTTAGGCTAATTAGGAAGGGTTTAGAAGAATCTAGAAGGTGATTAGATTTTGCAAGTGGATTTGGTGGGTGAGGGAAAATAGGATTTTATTGAAATAAAAATTCATTTATTTCAATAATGTGTGCAAGTTGCATTTGTAGGAAAATGCAAGTGGGGTGGGGATAATGATTTAAATAAATGTTTTATTTAATTTATTTAAAAGAGGAATAGGGGGATTTAATTAAATAAATAGATTTTATTTAATTGATTGGAATTGGATTTAATTAAAATAAATTGAATAATTTATTTAATTAATAGAAGAATGTTTGGGGATAAATTAATTAAATATTAATTTAATTAATTGATGGCTAGTGGATTTTTAATCAAATAAATACGAAATATTTATTTAATTAAAATGGACAGATTTATGTGACTACATTTGCCCCTCTTTGAGACGGTGCAGTTTATCGCATTGTTTCAAAGAAAGAAAAACTGGTGTGAAGAAATGCCCCATTAAAATGTAAATTTAATGGGTGGTATGCCCCCTCGAGAGATGGGCTGAATTTTTTTTGAAAAATCGGGCGATCTCTCGAAAAAGAATAGAAGAAATTAGAACTAATGATGAAAGAATGGGAGAAAATGGAGTGAATATGAAGAAACAACAAGCCGGCGAGTACCCTGAGGTCATGCAAGAGATACATAGTAGATGTAGTGTGGGGTTTGGATTGATGCTATACAATTGATCAAAATTGGTTGGACAATCTGGTGCAATCGGTTTAATTGCCCCGGTCAAGTCAAAGCGTGACAGTTGATGTCAGTTGGTCGCTTGGACAAGATAAAGTCTGAGTAAGTGAAGCAAAGTGACCTGATGAGACTTAGGCAATTGATGCAATTGCCCGATGAAGTCAAGGTATATGAAACAAAAATACTCGTTGAGACTTAGACAATTGATGTAATTGTCTAATGGATTGTGTTTGATTGGTTGATCAATTGATAGTGTGTGCGTGTGATGGATGGTTGTGGGGAATCATGGCAACCCCGTTGAGACTAGGTCATTATGATAAATGCCTGATGTAGTCTAGGATTACCATAATCGATTACCTGTTGAGACCCGAAGATACTTGATCAGAGTATCTGTTGATAGTCTAGGTGTGTGTGAGTCAATGTACCTATGCAGACAGAGTAACTTGCTTGGCTTATTGGATGACTGAGGATGGGAAACACAATCCCTCCTATTTAGAGATGGATGGTGATGAACGTGGCTTGATTGGGTTGATTGAGAAACAATGTAGGGTATGTGATGTTGATTATCGAGATGGGGAGGGTGAGGGGGGGTGGGTTCGATGTTAGATAGAAGAAAGGGAAAACCTATGACTCATTCCTATGGAAGAAGAGGAAAATAGAGTATACATTATTATGACTATGTATGCATGATATGCAACTATTATGAATGTATTGATGGGTGGAATGCAACGAAATGCAATATATACAGATGAGATGAGATGACGATCCATAGTGCTCTATTTTCATCATTGAGCTTTAAAATGTTGGAAGAGACTACAAGCATCTTGACATAATGATTCAAGATGACCTGAGTATTCCTTTCATGGATTTTATATAGCAAGTTAATACAAACGACTTGATATAAGGGTCAAGTCGACCAGAGTATTGCTTGCGGAACAGATAAGGATTATCTCCTTTCATGCATGACTTGGATCATCCTCCTTGATCTTAGGCTGATCATATCCTGAGACAAGTTCATACCGTACTAAGAAAATAAAACCTTTATCCAATTTGGAGGAAGAGGAACCAAAGAATGAGCATTGTACCTGCAACCAAACAGCATATTTACATAAAGAATAAAGAATAAGGATCCTTGGTAATGGTTCATGCCCATATGGTCGAGGTATACGCTGTAGTCAGCAAGCTGTAGTGATCTATGACTGCATTTTGCATAAGATCATGTAGCTTGGTGAACTTCCCACGTAGACACCATTAGTACATGCCCCAGTACTTCATCGGAAATGATGCGCAAACAAAACAAAACAATGCTGAAAAGATCCCGATACAGATAAACAAACGATTGTACTCACAAATCAACCAAGTATTTGATAGCCTAACATAATTTTCTTGTCAAAGAAAATGTCATCTTGTCTTTGTTTTGGTAAGGAAGGATGCATCCTTGGTTAAAGACAGGTTTGGATTGTTGATGTCGATTGTTTTGGTGTGATTGGTAAATGGTCATTTGTGTGAGTAGTTTGTCAATGTTTGTTTTGCATCTGATTGGATGAATATGTACAAGGTGTTGTCATGCTTTTGTGTGATTTTTGATGGGTTTTTCGATGTTTTTGGATTTTGTGAGTCATTTTTGAATGTTTTTAGATTTTGTGTTGAGACATTTTTGAATGTTTTTGTATTTTCTTTAGGACATTTTCTGAATGTTTTTTGGTATTTTCTGATGGACATTTTCTGAATGTTTTTGGTATTTTCTGACATGTAGGGGAGCCTGATGCTCTGTATACCTTAGGTATAAAACCGTTTGAGGTGCATGCTATTGATTGGATCTGCAAGCAGTTCTCCTTCTGATGTAGCCAACTGATATGCCCCGGACCCGAATACAGTAGTGACAACGTATGGGCCCAGCCAGTTTGATTCAAACTTGCCTTGATGTTCTCTGTTTGGTTGATTGCGAGGATTTTCTCGAAGAACAAGATCACCTACCTCGAATGTATGAGGTCTAACTCGATGATTGTAACTTCTGCTCATGCGCTGCTGATAGGCTTTGAGGTGATTGTATGCAGCTTGTCGTTTCTCATCAAGTAACTCTAAGTCCTGAAGACGGGATACTCTGTAGGTTTCATCATCGATGAGATTATGCAAGGAAACTCGTAATGATGGTATCTCGACCTCAATAGGTAAGATAGCTTCAGCACCATAGACCAATGAATAAGGAGTTGCACCTGTAGGGGTTCGAATGCTAGTTCGATATGCCCATAATGCTGGATTCAATTGAACATGCCAATCACGACCGGCATCATTGACTGTCTTCTTTAGGATTCTCAATATGTTTTTATTGGATGCTTCGGCCTGACCATTGCCTTGTGGGTAATAGGGAGTGGAAAAGCGGTGTTGGATATGAAATTTCTCACAAAGCTCACGAACATCCTGATTTTTGAAAGGAAGACCGTTATCTGTGACAATGGACATGGGCACACCATACCGGCAGATGATGTAATTGAGGATGAATGAGGCGATCTGCTTGCCGGTGACTTGGGTAAGTGGAATAGCTTCGATCCACTTTGTGAAATATTCGGTAGCGGTAATAATGAATTTATGGCCATTGGATGAAGATGGATGAATCTTACCCACAAGGTCAAGGCCCCATTGACAAAAAGGCCATGGTGTTGTGATTGGTTGCAGTTCCTGTGCTGGTGCATGTATCAGGTCGCCATGAACTTGACATTTTTTGCACTTCCTAA
Source organism: Cryptomeria japonica (assembly GCF_030272615.1). NCBI lineage: Eukaryota > Viridiplantae > Streptophyta > Pinopsida > Cupressales > Cupressaceae > Cryptomeria > Cryptomeria japonica. The sequence continues at coordinate 421,667,889 of NC_081408.1, forward strand.
CAAAGTAGTAGGAATCCTTTTCCATAGATGGCCAATAGTATCCAGCTCGCATGATCTTCTTGGCTAGTGATGGACCACTTGAATGAGTCCCGCAAATTCCTTCGTGTACCTCTTCCAAAGCCTTTGTTATCTCATCTTGTTCCAGACATCGAAGGAGAGTACCATCAAGACTACGTCGGTATAGGGTTTCGGCAATAATGGTATATCGAGCAGTTTGGCGAATGAAGGTTTTTCGTTGGTTATTTGATTGGTTGGGAGGAAGGGTGTGATCGCGAAGATAGGTGTAGAACTCACCGTACCATGGGGATTCAGAACCGACAAGGCGACATATCATTTCGGATTCGGGGATATCATAAGCGGGAATCCAAAGCTGTTCTACCAAGAACTCGTAGCGTGTTGAATTCTGTGGAAGATCTAGGAGAGATGCGATAGTAGCCATAGCGTCAGCAGCTCGATTCTGATCTCTTGGTATCTGCTCAAAAGTGATAGTAGTGAATGATGTCTTTAGAGTGTCCACCATTTGCTTGTATGGCATGAGTTTATCATCTTTGGTCTGATATTCATCAGTTGCTTGTCGAATGACCAGTTGTGAGTCGCCATATACTTGAAGTTCTTTTAATTTCCATTGTATGGCTAGCCTGAGTCCTGTGATCAAAGCCTCATATTCTGCTATGTTGTTTGTGCATGGAAATGTGAGCCTGTAAGACTTCGGGATGCTATCACCTTGAGGTGTGATAAACAGAATGCCTGCCCCCGAGCCATGCCTAGTGTATGAACCATCAAAATATAGTTTCCATGACTGTGCTTCTGTAATCATGAATATCTCTTCATCTGGAAAATTGGAAATGAGAGGATGATCACCTATGAGAGGCGCATCGGCCAACTGATCTGCAATGACCTGACCTTTGATAGCTTTACGGTCCACATACTCGATGTCAAATTCACTTAGAATCATTACCCATTTGGCCAAGCGACCTGTCAATGCTGCTTTGCTAAGTAAGTACTTGAGTGGATCAATCTTTGCAATGAGTTGCACCTTGTGTGTCAATAGATAGTGCCTCAGTTTAGTGGCTGCCAGGATTACTGCTAAGCAAGCTCGCTCAATAGGTGTGTAATTGAGTTCATAGCCAACCAGTGTGCGAGAGATGTAGTATACAACACACTCTTTTCCTTTTGCATTATGTTGTGCTAGTAGTACACCCAATGCTGTACTTGTTGCTGAGATATAGAGTAACAATGGTCTACTTGGATCTGGTGGCATCAACAAGGGTGGATTTATGAGATATTCTTTAAGTGCCTGAAATGCTTGCTGGCATTTGTCATCCCACTGAAAGCGGATGTTCTTGTGTAGCAGGTGTGTAAATGGGTGACACTTATCGGCTAATTGTGCAATGAATCTGCGGATGGATTGAAGCCGTCCTTGTAGTGTCCTTAGCTGACTGATATTCTTTGGAGGTGGCATGTCCATGATTGCTTTAACCTTTGCTGGATCGACCTCAATGCCTTTGCTTGAGACAATGTATCCTAGAAGCTTCTCGGAGGTCACTCCAAAGACACATTTCTTTGGGTTGAGTCGAACATGATATTGTTCCAGTCTATCAAAGATTTTATCTAAGATGTGAAGATGTCCTTCTCTAGTAAGTGATTTTGCTAGTAAATCATCCACATAATCTTCCATTATAGTATGCATCATGTCATGGAAGATGGTGGTCATTGCTCTTTGATAGGTCGCTCCTGCATTCTTTAGACCAAAAGGCATTACATTCCAGCAGTATGTGCCCCATGGACATGTGAAGGCTGTCTTATGTTGGTCCTCTGGTGCGATCTTTATTTGATTGTATCCCGAAAAGCCATCCATGAGTGAAAGCATGGCATGTCCTGCTGTCAAATCTACTATGATGTCGATATTTGGTAGAGGGAAGTCATCCTTAGGACATGCCTTATTTAGATCTCTGAAGTCTGTACAAATGCGGATGCCCCCTTTTGGTTTGCCAACTGGTACAATGTTGGAGATCCATTCTGCATAATCAATTGGTCTAATGAAACCAACATCCAGGAGTTTCTTGAGTTCAGTTTTGACTAGCACGGCAATCTGAGGATGCATCTTACGAAGCTTCTGCTTGATAGGTTTGGCTCCTTTTGCTACTGTGAGATGATGCATAACTAAATCCGGATCAAGCCCAGGCATGTCTGCATATGACCATGCAAAGTTGATCTGACGCTGTTGGAAGAACTCTATAAATTGAGGCTGTTCCTCTGGAGTGAGAAGAGATGCCAGATGTATGATATGAGGGTTTTCAGGAGTCCCCACATTGTATTCTTTAGTCTCCTCAATGAGAATCGTCGATCGTTCCTGTTGTGTACTAGCAGGGAGAATGTCAAACCCTTCATCCTCAAGTGCCTCAGAGAGGTTTTCACCGTTGGATACGCTCTTTCTTTTTACTTTTGTTGGATCAAACAGTGCCACAGTGTGGTTTTCACTGGAAGATCCATGTTTTATTGTTATATTTTTGCAGCTGAAGGGTTTGGCATCCGCCCCGAAGTATGCTGCACTATTAAGTTCAATGGCGAATCCAGCTTTGTGATCCCCGCTTGGTAAATTATCCCTTAATTCCAAAAAGTCAATGATAGCCTCATCGTTCTGGAAGAGGTCAAGACATGGGGGATTTGGTTGGTTCCATTCAATGAGTTCAGGGTGGATAATGGGCATTACTTCATCGATTAAGTTAAGTGCGTTAGAGGTATCAGTGAGGGTCAAGACAGTGTGGTGAAGGTCGTTGATGGTACTCTCCCTGTCAGAATCAGGCGTAGGATGAGACGTAGGGTCTGTGGAAGATGTTTCCAGCTCAGGTACCCAAGTGGTCTTTATCTGTGCTTCTCCGTAAACAGGGATGTCTTTGCGTGGCGGAGGTGGTGATGTGTCTTCCTCATCTGAAGTGTTAAGCTGTACAGAATCAAATTCCCACTCATGTGAGTCGGTCTCTGAATCACTTTCCAGCATCCGATTGCTATACCATACTGGGATGTCTTTGGAGTTGAACACGGCAGGTGTGATTGGTTTATGTATCTTTGTGGTGATCGGTGCTGCAGGAACCGTGATGGGGATTAAAGGATTTGTTACTGGAAGTATTGGTAATGGTGACTCAGTGGCTTCTGCTGGAATTACTGGTGCCATAGATGTTGCTGCGGGTTCTGATACAGTTGTTGCTACAGATGGTGTTGCTGATGGGATTACCGGTTCGTTTGGTGGGATGTTTGGCACTGGTGATGGTTGCGGTGGAGTTGTGAGCCTTGATGGAGTAGTGGGAATATTGTTTGATGGTGCTTTGATTATGAAAGGTGTCCTCTTTGCAGTAGGTGGGCACAATGGTGTGCTGGGTTTTCCTTTGAATCTGAGTTTAGGAAGGACTTCTTTTTCAAAGCCTAGGCCTGTATTACCTTTGGGCTTGAATTCTGGCAACAGCGGTTCATGTCGTCCTTGTTTGCAGGATCCCAAAGCACTCTGACCATCATACCCCATTCTTTGCATAATGAGGAGGCCTTTGCCATACTGTTCTGTAGGAAGCGTAACTTGCGGTTTGTCAGTGGTGATGGGATCTTTATAGATCCAGTCAGCTAGGTCCTCATCTTGTGTCTCTTCCTCTTGACTCTTTCCAAGGACGAAAGGCGTTAAAGCACATGCGGGCGTGACTATGGATTGTTGGAGCAACTGCTGGGGTTTACCATGCGTTCTAGGAGAAGTGGGCATTTGTCCCACACAAAAGAGCTGACTCAAGTTATATTCCTCGGGACCTTCCTCTGTGGCTTTCATCTTAAGCTTTTCTTGCTTGGGTATAGGAGTGTTTGAACTGGCAAGAGAGGCGGGATTTACATATGATGTGGAGGAAATGGCTTCCCTATTATTAGGAACAGTAATCTCTGGTTGATGGCTGATATTATGGCAAAATGCAAAGGGATTTGCATCGCCCAGGATTGTGATCTCTGCACCGTTATGTGGGAACTTGATACATTGATGGTAGGTAGATGGAACGGCTTGCATGGCATGTATCCAAGGTCTCCCTAATAATAGATTATATGGAAGAGGAAGGTCCAGAACCTGACAAATGATGTGTTTTACCACGGGGCCCACTCGGATTGGTAGGACCACGGCTCCTTTGGATGAACGCTCTGCATCATCATAGGCCTTGATGGTGATCTTCTTGCGAGGATCCACTGATTCTACTGCATAGCCCAATGCTGTGACCAACTGTAGTGTGCAAATGTTTAGGCCTGCTCCATTATCAATCAAGACTCGCTTGATCCTGTGTTGGTTGACAAAGCCTTCAATGTGGAGTGAGGCGTTATGAGGTTGTTGGAACGAAGAGTTGTCACTTTCGGAAAAAGTGAGACAAGGTGATGACTTTAGATTTCCAACCATGGCTTGAAATTGGTCCGTATTCAGGTTTGCAGGGACTGACGCTTCTTGGAGTGCTTGATCCAAGATAGTTTTATGAGAGGGTGACAGACGCAAAAGCTCCAAAATGGATATAAGCGCAGGGGTTTTGTCTAATTGTTCCACAAGATTGTACTGCTTTGGATTGGAGGTGGTGCCTTGTGGAGCTGCCTTGATGGTGACCTTGCCACGACGTGTAACAACATTGCAATTTGAGGTGGGATTTTTGAAGGTGATAGTTGCAATTTGTTCACTGGCATCATACAGGTGATTGACAGTGTAATTATACGCAGCTTGTGTATAATCAGTGGTATCAGGACCTCGTCTGGACGTGGAAGGACCCCTTTGATCTTGTGATGGAAGTGGATTCTTGAACATCTGATGATCATTATTGGTCATTTTTGGGTCATGCCCTTCAATTTCAATTTCTCCTCGATCAATAAGATCTTGAATGAGATCTTTCAATCGATGACAATTACTTGTCTTGTGTCCTCTTCCTTGATGGAATTCACAATGTTCAGTATCTCTCCACCATGCCGGTTTGACCTGAGGCTCATAGTTTGATAACTTAGGTAGAGTGATCAAGTTCTGAGAAATGAGTTGTTGCATCACTGTTTCAATGGGTTCCCCTAAGGGAGTGTATGTGCGTTTTTGTTTTTGCAGATGAGGTCTTGGTTCATCATGAGATGTGATGCGACCTTGATTAGGAGGAACATTTGTGTTATTTTGAGGTGGAGGATTTTGTCCTGCAAATCGAACCACAGGTTGTGCATTTTGGACAGTCCGAGCATCCACAACTCCATCATTGACGATATTCTTATTCTTGTTCCAGAAGTTCGGTTTATCGCTATTGAAGCGCGGGCGAGGACCATCTTTGGGTTCATTAAAGATTTTGATGAGTCCTTTTTTGATGAGTGCCCGCTCACATTTTATACCCTTGGTGATCATATCGTTAAAAGAATCGGTGTCTTTGACATCCAGGTGAAATTCCATTTCTTCGTTTAAGTTGGAAATGAAAATTTCCACTAGTTCTCGTTCAGGTAACTGAAGAGAACGTCTGCTAGACATCTGGCGCCATCGTTGCAGGAATACTGAGAATAATTCACCTGGTTTTTGTTTGGTGTTACATAGATCAGCCATGGTGATGTCGCGTTCAATATTATAAGAGTAATGAGATAGGAACTTCTGGACGAGTTCCTCAAATGTTCTTATGCCACCTGGTAGTCGGGAAAACCATGAGGTGGTTGTTCCTCCCAAGCTTTGGGGAAAAAGGCGCATTAAGTATGTGTCCTCATAAGCTACTTCAAGACAAGCAGAATGAAATTCTCGGACATGATCGCGGGGATCTCCCTTTCCTCTATATTTTTCGAATTTTGGTGTTTCGAACCCGCGTGGAAAAGGTGGCATATAAAGATTCCTATCAAACGGATAGGGACAGATGTCGTTGAGTGAGAATTGATTGGTCTTAACACCACTATGAAGTTGTTGGGCGAGATTCTCAACTTGTTGCCGCAACATCTCTATTTCATTAGGAGGAGGAGGTGGTGGGTTACCTCGAGGGATGTTATATCTGATGTGATCTCTACGCCTTTCTTCCTCATGGCGACTTTGTCTTTCTGATGCTTGTCTTAATTGGGCAAGATCAAAGTCTGAGGGGAGTTTGGCTCCTTCTTGAGCGAGTCTTAAAAAGTGAGCATCCACATTGCTCCTTAGTATTTCATCGAATAATCTGTTAAAATGAGGGTTATGCTGAACCCTTTCGATTGTTGAAGGAGTGGGAGTACTTGGGTTTTCATCATTCCCATTTCCTCCAAGTGCTTCTTGAAATTCATTGAGGTTGTCCTCTTCTTCCTCAATTTCCATTTCTCATTGCCTTGATCGTGATCGGGTTTGAGCCATTTTGTTTACAAGTTTGGTTTTGAAGTTGATTGAAGATGATGATGAGTGGTGATGAAATGCAAGATTGATTGGTTGGTGATTTGTGTTGTATGGGGATCTCTAGCACTTTAAGGTAGATGTAACCGAAATTCCTTTCTTTGAATTGCTTGTTTGTTTTGATAAGTTTTGATGTGATAAGGTGTAGAGAAATCTGAGATGTGTTACAGATTTAACTACCTAGCAATGAGAGGATTCACTCATGAACTAGTTTTAACCTGCGTAGATGTGTCTCTTAGGATGAGCTTATCCTAGATGTAGAAACAATCTAAAAGTGATGTGATGTGTTTTGATTTCAAGCAATATCTAAAAAGGGATCTTGGGACAAGGACTTTTGAATGTTTTGAGAGTTTTTGGGATGAATTGATGATGAAGTGATGATGTATGAGTGGGATGATGGATGAAAATGTTTTCAACTTTCAATAAAAACTTTGTGTCACAAATGGGACAAACTCTTCTTCTTCCCTTTCAGGGGTTGGTGGCACTTCTCGAGCTGTGTTGTAGGTGATACAAATGTTTGGGAAGAATTTGGGGTTAATCTTTCCTCCTTGATTTTTGTGATAACTCAGAGCTCTATATTGCATAAAAGCTCTGCGGTTTAATGATTCTGAATCAAATTCGTTTGTTTTACCTTGAAGGTATAGACGCATGCGATGTAGAAAGACTCTATGGGAGACAAAGATTTGTCGATTGATATAGAAGAATTTCCTCCTTTTGATTAAAGCCTTTGAGCTCAATGGTCTTCTTTTCAAGGTAATATTCTGATGACCCTTCCTCTTTCGCAAGATGTGAAGAATGGTCATAAAAGTTGTGACTCTGTGTTGTTTGCACTTTGTTTTTGATGTTTTTGGTTGTGTTTGACAGATGTTGGATGAGTACTTTGTTTTTGAAAGTGATTTTCTGATTTTTCTTTGACAAGAAAACAAAGCAAGCACACAAACACAAAATTGTAGCCTCAAAGGCACAAATGAGTATGGGTCTAGATCAACCCAATCCTTGGACTTGTTTTTGACCCTTCCTTTTGATTTATTTTAAGGTATAATTCCAAAGCCTGAAGTCGGCTCAATTTGCTCTAGGTCTGTAAAACGAACACACTTCAAACACTCTTTATCCCTATGGTCAAATGGCCAGTTGTGATAAATTTAGCCCACATCTTGATATTTCTTCGACTTTGGTACTACATACCTTATGAATCCCGCCGTGGCAGGTAAGGATGTGATATACTAAGTCTTGCACGAGCATAACAAATAGATGATCCCTATGATGGGGGAGTCACCACTTTTATCAAGCCACAAGTGACTTTTCAAAAAGCTATGTTTCTACTCAAGGAAATATGTATGGTGAGTATCTTGGGAGCAAAACCATCTATGCTCTTGCACTAAATTATACCTCAAATATCCTCAATCAATAGAACAGGTGGGCTACTACTTAAAAGTGTTTAGTCATGTTCGATGGCTTTGGACATAAGTTCATTCTGCAGTGACTCACTTAAGAGCCTTGTAACTGGTGGTGGGGCCCATTTGTCCTTTCGGCCAGTTACACTGTAGGAACAGCTATACCCAAGGCTACAACTTTCGCTCTCACCTGATTTCTATAGCGGCTCGAAGGATTTACCGCTCGAGGTCGTTCCCAAGAGTATCGATCCCTTGGCAGGCCTCTCTTAAAAAGATAAAATTTTGAGCGTTACTAACACTTTTCTCTTGCACCTAGGACCACGAGAGCCAAGGGAGAGGATAGTGTGTGTTAGAAATAGGACCACTCGACTGACTTTTTGTGCACAAGCGTGCCAAACACGTAAAACACTTGTTTCTTTTAATCCAGCATTTGCAAATGTGATCTAACTATTTGGAGATGTTGCTCCAACAGCCATGGTGTTCTTTTTAACTTCAAAGCAATATGTTTTGTAATCTAGAAGTTGAAAGTCCTGGTCAACTTAATGAAAAACACGATTGCATGAAGGAAAATTTGTTTTTGCCAAAATAAAGACAAGTGGATTGTTCTTTTTACTGCACCAAAAATTTGAAATGTGGATTGTGATTTTTAAGTCCCAATTGATGCAAGAAAGAAAGTTTGTTTTGTTGATTTTAAGCACCAAAACAAAATGAGGCCTAACTAGAAAACAATGAAAAACTCTTTTTTGTGTTTTTAAGTTCTTTTTAAGCACTAAATAAAAAATTTTGTGATTTTTGTTGTGTTGTTAACCTGCACAAAGAAAAGAAACAAGTTAAGAAAATTAACGCTCACAGGGGGGGCTTCCACAAGCCTAATTTTTGATTTTTTTCGGTTACAAGTCCCTTTGGGCGACACTCTGTCGCAATAGCGCTATTCTGTGTTTTTACAGAAGTGCTAATTAATACGAAAGCGCTAGTCTGCGTGAGCAGAAGCGCTAATTTACACAGTAGCGCTTAAATAAAAGAAAATCCCGAGAATACAAAAGCGCTAGAATTGAGTCAATAGCGCTGAAACGGTGACAATAGCGCTGGAATGTTGTTAATATCGCTGAAACATTTTCAATAGCGCTACTTTAGGGTCAATAGCGCTAAAAGAAATTTTTCAATAGCGCTAAAACGCGTTCAATAGCGCCGAAGCGCGACCTGTGTGGCAATTTCAACAAGAAAAAATGTTAATTTCAAAAAGATCAGAAGGTTGCGTGTTCGATTCACGTCGGGTTCACCAAATGATGCCCTCCTAAATGGCACAGTATTAGCTTAAGATCAAAGAACACAAAATCACAAGATGTTAGAGTTAATCAATCAAAAACTGAAACAATGAAGGCATTCCAAAAGAGACACTAAAAGAAACATGCTAAATATATCTAATAAATAGAACAAATGATCATGAGACATCTCCAACTGCCTCTTAGCATGGCCTTAGCTTCTTCTCCCTTGTTCCTCTCCTCTCCAAGTTCCAAAATAGTGTAGCTCTCAGCAGCTTTTTGCACTATGGATGCTTATGGAGGATTGAGATTTGTATAATAGCTCCAAATATGAAATGAAAAGCTAATAGTAATGCTAAAATGATGTATTTTAACTAAAAAGACAAGATTTAGTTATGCTATGCTAAAATGCTCTCTAAAATGGCTATAGTCTAAATGCATACAAGTTTTCAGGATCTGGATTATGAAGGAATGGGCTCTATTTATAGGAAAAATGGAGCAATGGATGGCCAGGATTGAAAGGTTTAATCAAGGGTCAAGCTTGAAAGTTGGGAATCCATGTGCATAATTGACACCAATAAAATAGTGACAAGTGTCAACACAGGATTGGGTTGAAAGAAAGGGGTTGGAGGCATTGAATGCCTGAGAAGACTTCATGGTTATCCAAAGGCTAAGGGTCAAGCCTAAATTAGGATTACCCACTGAATTAGGAGTTAATCCCAGGATAAACCTTTGTGCAAATGATTAAGAGATAATCATGGTCAAAGTATTAAATGCTTGATGAGACCTTTGTGGTTGGGTAGAGGTTGAGTCAAACAAATGTTTTAACCATGTGGGAGGGTTGAATTAACCATTAATGGTTATTGGAGACTTTGGGGAATTAAGTGGTTGAAAGTTGGAAGCCTTTAATGGTTTTCAAAGACTTTGGGGTTTTTGGTGGTTGAAGGTTGAAAACCTTCAATGGTTATCAAAGACTTTGGGCCATTTGAGAAGTGACTCCATTTTGCTTAGGAATGTGACAATATTTAGGAAATGGTTTAGGCTAATTAGGAAGGGTTTAGAAGAATCTAGAAGGTGATTAGATTTTGCAAGTGGATTTGGTGGGTGAGGGAAAATAGGATTTTATTGAAATAAAAATTCATTTATTTCAATAATGTGTGCAAGTTGCATTTGTAGGAAAATGCAAGTGGGGTGGGGATAATGATTTAAATAAATGTTTTATTTAATTTATTTAAAAGAGGAATAGGGGGATTTAATTAAATAAATAGATTTTATTTAATTGATTGGAATTGGATTTAATTAAAATAAATTGAATAATTTATTTAATTAATAGAAGAATGTTTGGGGATAAATTAATTAAATATTAATTTAATTAATTGATGGCTAGTGGATTTTTAATCAAATAAATACGAAATATTTATTTAATTAAAATGGACAGATTTATGTGACTACAGAATCAATTCTTAACAGGACTTATTTTAAAAGATTTAATAGGCTTGGCTCCTAACACGGCAAAATTCAGAAGAGTTCAGATAGCTATCCTGGTGAGTCTCATCTCACCATGGTTTTTACCTATTTGGGTTTTCCATGTATAAACATTTGTGTCAAGTGGTGAATGATTTTGTGGTTATGATCTTATTTGATTGATTACTTAACTATTCTGATAAGGCATGATAATTGGAAGAATTGAGAGATTGAATATGTTGAGATATGATTAAGCATTTTGATGTTTACAAGATTGAAGTTGTTTACTGTTAAGTTGTTATAATAGTTAACCGGTTGATGTTGAGTATTGATCTTGATAGTGAAAGTTTACTTTGTGAGTTTGAATTTGAGATTGGGAAGTTTGTATCAATTTTTCAGTATACTGATTCACCCCCCCATCTTAGTATTCTATTGGATACTTATTCTTTCATCATACCATCAATTGGTATCAAAATGTCTTAGGTCCTCTTTAACCTAAAAGCCTAACAGCTTGAGGAAAATATCTTGTAGATGATGATGAAGAAAGAAGATCTGAAGTTCAACAGAGATAACTATAGGATATAGAGAGACATAATGAAGATTTACATTAAGAGTCTAGGAAGTCAGTATTGGGATCATGTAGAAACTAAGTATATTGCACCTACTGGAACTCTGACTAATGATCATAAGAAAGAACAACAAGAAAATCATCAAGCATTGGAGGCTATTATCAGTTCCCTATCTAATGCTGAATATGTAGATTTTCATGGTCTTGAATCTGCATATGAAGTATGGAAAAAAATGAAGAGATATACAACAGTGATGAACATGTTAAGATTGCTAAAGAGGAGAGCCTAAGAGGAAAGTTTGATGATAGGAGAATGTCTGAAGGTGAGAATATCCAACAGTATGGTCAAAGGATAAAAGAGATAGTTGGTAAAATAAAGAGTGCAGGAGGGAAAGTGGAAGATGCCACAGTGATCAGTTAGGTACTGAGAACCCTGCTACCGGTCTATGCTATCTGAGTTGCAGCTATTCAGGAGCTAAAGTCCATTGACAAAACTAAGGTAACTCTTAACTCTATCATTGACAAACTTACTTCTTTTGAATTAAATGGTTATGATGGTAGTATACAGAAATCATAATATGCATTCAGAGCTTCTGTCTCTAACCCATCTATGAGAAAAATTAGAGATACTTGTCATAGCTATGAATCTAGATCCAGCAAAGATGCTGATGATGAAGACAACTTAGTGGAACTTGAAGCATTGTTGGCAAAATGACTTCCTAGAGGCACTGGGAAATATAGAGGTAAGCTACCTTTAAAGTGTTTTGCATGCAACAAGATTGGTCATATAGCAGCTAACTGTCCTAATGGTGAAAATGAATACAAGAGAGTCAAATTCAAGAAGTATAAGGGAAAAGGCAAGAGAGATTGTCTTATAGCGGTTGACAGTGGTATTACTGATGAATAATCTGATGATGATGCTAGTGAAGATATTGTGTTTGTAGCTATTAAGGAAGAGATATCAGATTAGAAGGCACTAGTGTCCAAGATGGATAACTCTGATGATTGGATCACTGATAGTGGTTGTTCACATCACATGACCAGTGATCCGAGAAAATTTCTTTCCTTAAAGGAATTTGATGGCGGTATTGTCAGATTTGGCAATGACTCACCCTGTATGGTTAAAGGTAAGGGAGTTATTTCTCTTAATGGGAAAAGCAGTGCTGGTGATGTCTATTGGGTTGAATGCTTAAAGCACAATCTTCTAAGTGTCGCACAACTCAATGACAGAGGATACCCACTGGAGTTTAGAAATGGTATGTGCAAAATCTTTGACAACAAAGGTGAATTATTGCAACTGGGAAACAAACTAGAGGTAGTCTATTTCATCTCAATCCTAAAGTTAACAACTGTTTGATTGCAAAGATAGATGATAGCTGGCTTTGGCATAGGAGGTTTTGTCATATAAACTTTGATAACATTGTTAAAGTGAGAAAGTCCAAGATAGTAAGAGGTCTACCTCAACTAGACAAACCCGTTACTGCTCTTTGTAAAGAATGTCAGTTAGGAAAGATGACTTCTTCAACTTTCAAGAGCAAGTCCTTCTCAGTAGAGCACTTGTTAGATTTGGTTCATACAGATCTATGTGGACCAATAAGAAAAATAAGCATTCAAGGTGATAGATATTTCATGATCTTCACTGATGATTATTCAAGGATGATGTGGGTCACATTCTTGAAGGATAAGAATGAAGATTTTGTTAAGTTCAAGGCATTCAGAGCCTTAGCTGAGAAAGAGAGTGGCAAAAAGATAAAATGTTTGAGAACAAATCAAGGTGGTGAGTTTACTTCTAAGGAATTCACTAAGTACTGTGATGAGAATGGTATCAAGTGGCAGCTTTCTGTACCAAGGACACCATAGAAGAATGCTATAGAAGAGAGGAACAACCAGTCAGTGGTTGAAGCTACTAGGACAATGTTGATACAAGGAAATGTAGCGAAATTTTTTTGGAAAGAAGCTGTAAGTACAACTATCTACACAATGAACTGAGTTATGATGAAAAGAGGTAAGGACAAGACCCCTTATGAATATTGGTATGGGAGATCACCTGATGTTAGTTATTTCAAGATATTTGGTAGCAAATTTTTTATTAAAAGAGGTGATTACATTAGCAGGTTTGAAGCTAAGAGTGACGAAGGCATATTTCTTGGCTATTCCACCAAGAGTAAGGCCTATAAATGCTTCAATAACCAGACACAGAGAATTGTTGAGAGTGTTGATGTTCATGTAGATGAATAGTCTAAAGTCTCAGATGGAGCCAGTTCAAAGAAAAAGGATGAAGATCCTTGCATTTTTCTTTTGGAACTTGAACCTATTAAATTAGAAACTAGTAAAGAAAATCCTGATGCACTTGTTTAATCAGAACAAATAAATTCAGAAGAAGATGATAATGAAGAAGCTAAACCTGAAGAGAATGATCATGTTATTCATAGGTATATGAGACTCAACCATAGTCTTGAGAAGATTATTGGGGATAAGGATGCTGGAGTACTAACTAGAAGAAGAATAAGAGAGAACTCTTTCATGATCTCCACCATTGAACCTAGAAGTGCTAAGGAGGCATTTGGTGATGATTATTGGGTTAAAGCTATGGAGGAGGAATTGGGTCAAATTGAGAAGAACAACACTTGGACCCTGGTACCCCAACCCGTAAACAAGAATGTTATAGGTAATAAAAGGGTATTTAGAAACAAGTTAAATGAAGATGGTGTTGTAGTTCACAACAAGGTAAGATTAGTCTGCAAGGGTTATTCTCAAGAAGAAGGAGAAGATTATGGTGAAACTTTTGCACTAGAATTAAGACTGGAAGGTGTCAGAACTTTACTTGCATTTGCAGCCCATAAGAAGTTCAAGGTATACCAGATGGGTGTTAACTTTGCATTTTTGAATGGGATATTGGAAGAAGAGGTATACATAGAGCAGCCTGATGGTTATGCATTGACAGATGAGAAAGACATGGTATGCAGATTGCATAAAGCTTTGTATGGATTGAAGCAGGAACCCAGAGCATGGTATGAACAACTTCATACACATCTGATGAAGATAGGCTTTGCAAGAACCAGTGATGATAATAATATTTATCTCAAGTCTGAAGGAGATGAAATACTGGTAATTGAAGTATTTATTAATGATATTATTTTTGGAGGTAATGATGTCATGAGCAACAGTTTTGCAGATGAAATGAAAAATGAATTTGAAATGTCTTTAGTAGGGGAAATAAAAAATTTCATAGGCTTGCAAATACAACAAATGAAGAATGGTATTTTCATTACTCAATCTAAGTATGTGAAAGAGGTTTTGAAGACTTTTGGCATGAGTGACTATAAACCAGTTGGAACACCAATGGTTACAGGTTGTAATTTATCCAAGGAGGATGCATCTAAGTATGTTGATGAAAAGGAATACAAGTCAATGATTGGCAAATTATACTATGTTGTTCACAACACACTGGATATTGCCCATGTGGTTGGTATAGTTGCAAGATTTCAAAAGAATCCAAAGAAAGCACACTTGATAGAAATAAAGAGAATGTTTAGATATCTAAAAGGTACAATTGACTATGGATTATGGTATCCATATGGAGGAAACTTTGATTTGAAGGCATACACTAATGTTGATTGGGTAGGAAATATTGATGACCAGAAAAGTACTGAAGGTAGAGAATTCTTTCTAGGAAGAAGGCTAGATTCATGGAGTAGTAAGAAGCAGAGTTGTACTTCACAATCTACTTCTGAAGCTAAGTATGTTGCAGCTTACATGAATTGCACACAAGCTATTTGGATGAGGCAAATTTTGGAAGGTTTTAAGATGAAGATCTCAGAACCTATAAAGATTTTATGTGATAATACAAGTGCCATTAATATTTCTAAGAATCCTATTTTGCACGCTCACACCAAGCACATTGAATTGATGTATCACTTTTTGAGGGAAAAAGTTCAAAGTAAAGATGTTATCTTAGAGCATGTTTCTACCCAGGAGCAGCTTGCAGATATCTTTACCAAACCTCTGCCTAAGACTACTTTTGAGTATCTTAAAAGTAAGTTGGGGGTTGTCCCTCTTCATGAAGTTAGTTGAGCATGATGCTGATTGCATCAATCCTTGAAGTACTTGTAAAATTTTACATGGATTGATGAAGAAGTGGATGTATTCCATAGGGAGAGCATCAAGTTGCAGTATGTTGTTGATGCACAGTGAAAATTTGACATTACATATTTTACTTTCAATTTAGCATTGCTGTCAAAGGGGGAGAAGAATTATGTGACTGGCAAAGGGAAACCAACGATAGGTCGATGATAGACAGAGCATGGTGAATACTTGGTAATGTAAACTAGGATTCCTATTCACCAATCACAACAACAATCAGAGGCATTGATATTTGTATTGCCATCAATTCCAAAGGGGGAGATTGTTGGAATTTGCATGAAGATTGCATTAATGATATGTTATGTTGTCATTGATGTCAATTGAACTAGTAATGGTATTTATGATATTGCTGATATTGTTGTTATTACTAGCATTGGCTTGTAACCGGCAGGAAGAGCTTTGAGGAAAATGTTGTAAACTGGTATGTTAGTTTGTGAGTTGAATCAGTAAACCAGTGTATAAGGATAAACCCTTTTCTATGCAATGTAACCAGTAAACCCTACTAGTTTATTTTTTTGTTAAACCCTAATCGATCAAGTTTGTTAATTTAAGATCTAATGATGAGCGGTAATGATGGTGACACATGTGATCATTGAATAAGGATAAGTTCATATTGTTTTGGCACATTTGTTTGTTTGTTTGATTGTTTAGGGAATGAGCAAAGTGGATTGCATCTAATGCATAGCGCGTGATGAGTTACAAAGTTCGATGAAGCGATGATCATGGAGCGGTTGGAATTTTCTTGAAGAATGTGAAAAGATTGTTATGATTTCTAATGGTCAAGATTGAACTGACTTGTTTGCAATCTCTATGAGAGAATTAGGTTTTTGTTGTATTATCGACCTAATTGATTTGTGTAATACGCTAAAATTGGTCACCTAAACCATGGGCCCCTAATTTCGACAACATCGCCAAGGTCCTAACCAAAGGCAATTAAATCAACTTTGAGCACATAATTGATTAATTCTTCAATCATTAAATGTCACATGGCAAGTGAATTATTTTATATTAATTAAATATTTATTTAATTAATTAAATCATTCCAGGAAAATCATTTTGATCAATTATCCTATTTAATTTATTAAATATCTTATCATATTTAATTAATTAATTAATTTGTCATTAATCATAAAAAAAGAATTAATTTATTATAAAAGAGGAATTAATTACAAAGCAAGAGTTAAATTGAAAATAAAATAAAAGAATTGAATTGAGAGAGAAATCAAACTTGAGATATTATTTATTTCTTCTAAATTGAGAACTTGAAATCAGAAAAGCAATTAAAAGAAATTTAATCATTCTCTAAAATTGGAACTCAAAGTTTTTGAGAAAAGAAGTTCAGTTGCATTGAAAAGACTCTTTTCTTGAATAAATCAAAGAAATCACATGAAATTACCTATTTTCATCTCAAGTGCATGAAATTAATTGAATATATCTCTAATGCAAACTCAAACTTATAATCTGAGTGCATTTCAATTAAACAATAATTGGAATCTATCTCAAGGTTTTAACTGAATCTGATTTCTCAATTATTTCAATTATCCTAAATTGTCCTTTTCTTGATCTCTTGAGATTCTCTATAAATTCAGCCTTCATCTCTCATTCAAAACACCCTGGAGATTTATTGTTATTATACAGTTTTTTCTCTGGAATCATTGAAGATATTGTGCTTGCTTTTTGAGATTATTGCATCTTAGTTTAATTTCTTTTTGCATATTTCATGATTGCTTGAATTCATATAGCTTAATATTCATCCATCTAGCATAATTTTGCATCCATTTAGCTTAATATCATGCTCATATAGATTAAATCCTTCATCTTGGTGTAGTCTAGTCACTGGTATTGCTTATACAAATCTGAGAGCAATCTTATACTCGCATCTTTTAGAAGGCAATTGGTCAATTTGTTATGATTTTATTATTCATGCTTATATCCATTTAACCATACATGTAATGACTTAATTGAAGTGTTGTGTCTTGTAGCTTACATAATTATTCCACTTTTTCACACACACATTTCTGGTGCCCACTGTGGGGTAGAAGACTACATCTTTCAGCCTCGGAGACTAACTTTTTCTCATTTTCCAGATTTTCATCTGTATAGTTGCTGTGAATTATCGTATGAGTTTTCATACTCTACCAAACATCAAACTACAATTATCGTGCAATATCGTACGAATTATCGTATGACTCGGTGAGAATTGTCGTACAGTATTCTGTGTTTCTGGGTTAAAAAGCAGATATTTTTCTTTAGGTTTTCCGATTCAATTTTTATCATACTAACACTGACCCTAGCTTGTTTTTCATTTGTCTTAGAAATTTTCACAGCCTAATCAGTTTTTTGCAAAACGCTTGTTGAAGAATATGCTTGTCAAACAAAGACAATATGACTACTGATTCGTTGTCTTTGCAAGTTACCTAAGGAGATTCGAGCAAACATTGTGTATTCATTAAATTCATTTTTAGGCACCTAACTTGCTATCTAGTTAATGAACAAATATGTCTTTCGTGTTTTAAGAAAATTTTGAGAGGTAGGAGACTATGCTCTTGTCTGCATAGACAATCAGAAATCTAGACCCTTGAGGCATTTTTTTTAAGTTTGAGATTTGTATATCTTTAACAGGCCTGCCCTCTCGAGGAGCTAATAAGCTCAAAGCCATTAGGGCCGGTGAGAGGGGAACAACCCAAGTGGGAATGACTAAACACCAAGTACTCCAACCCACTATAGAATAAACATGATTTGATGAAAATAAAGTCAACGTTAGTGCTCGGGAATACCTCTCCTCTGTACCTTCGGGTATATTAAACCTTGGTTTTCAAGGTTGGGAGACCTCTTAATTGAGTTTATACCCCAACGCGCCGAACAAGTCCCTTACTAGTTTCAATTAAGATTAGAAGCTAGTCAGTTCACCTCTAAAAGGGGGGATAATCTTTGTGCAAGAGAGATAGTAACTCTCCCAAGATACTTGCTATTTTGTGCCCCCATTAGCATTTGGAGTCAGCTAATATGGCATTGAGAATCCATTACATGAGACTCAACGATCGTATTTTGATTAGCCATTGGGTGTGTACCTGAGTCTGCAAGCAAATGTTTTCTTCTCTCAACAATTTACATAGGGTTAGTGTGTTGTGATTGGAGTCATTATACATATTGCATGTTTACTATGTTTTCATCCCTGGAACTGAAATTGAAATACCAAAACTGGAGAAAACAATAAACAACTTAGTAGTCAAAACTCTATCTGTTTCAAAACTAGTCTATCTTAGTCGAAACTCTGTCCGTGTCAAAACTAGGCTATCTCAGCTGTAGATACTTAAAAATAATTATTTTAATTATTTTTTAATTCCTCACATAATTAATTAATTAATTATGTTAATTAAAATTCTTCTCAATATTAATTAAATATAATTAATATTGTCACTATAGCATATGATTGATTTATTTAATAAATCAATCCCTTTCTTTATTCTTCTAAAAAATCAAATCCTCACAAATCTTCCTCGTAGCTAATTAATTTCAATTAATTAGTTAACCTACATGATTCCAACAAATCATCTTCTTAATTCATCATTAACCTAATAAATTCTTCTAGAAACTCCCTAAACTCACTTAACATTATTCTTTTAGTCAAATTCTCCTACAAATATAAATCCCACCTAACATATCCTCTAATTCCCCTCCTAATGAGTCGTTAATGGCTAATCATCATGATTAGCCACAAAGTCAACTCTTTGTCCTTTCATCCAGCCACTAGCTTTAAATGCTCTTTTTCTAGATGAATGTAAGATTTTCGAAATCTCACATTCCTCTAGGCATTTCCCTCTCCCAAGGAATTTTTAATTCCTTTTTATTCTTCTAATCCCCATAATATCCATTTTTGGAGAATTTTTAATTCCTCCAATGCATCTTGTAGAGTGTGGAGATACGAAATGCCTTTAAGGCATATTTCTTGGTCTCCACACCCTCTCTTGGACCTTGTGTGACCTCACAAGTAAATCTTAGCCCTTCATCTTGAATTCATCCTAGCCATCCATTTTCCTCTCCTCTTCCTATAAAATAGGGTTCCATCCCTTCATTCAAAACATCTTGAAATTCAGTAAGCTTATGCTGCCCTTTTAAGCTCAGGAAATCATCTTGGCAACTTGATCATCTCATCCTTATCATTCATCCTTATCATTTGTGCACAATATTGGAGAGCCATCCACATCCAACAATCAAAGGAGCACATCAAGTGGAGCATTATCAAGGGGCGCCTTCACTTCATCAAGCTCAATCTGAAGGAGAAGGTAAAATAGCAAGGTGAAATGGTCTTTTTATGATATTTTAGCATTCTGCATGTTTATTTCGTTATGTTTTGATCAGTTTACCTTTCAAAACTATTTTTCCCTCTTCATCAGCTGTCCAAAAAATCAGTCCATCTCAAAATTGGTCGTCATCAGTCATTAAAAACTCGGTTTGTCAGAATTTTTTTCTCTATCCAATAAACTATCGTATGAGTCTTTTGATTTATCATCTTGCTATATATCTTTCGTCGTATGAAATTTCATTAGGTCTAACAGTTTGTTGTTTAAGCCTTTGTTTTGTGTCGTACAAAATCTGATAATCTGTCGTCCTACTTAGGGAAGTGTCGTCTGACCCTTGATTCTTTGTCATACAAAACATCATCAAATTCATCAGTTTGTCATCTGAGGTATACCCATTCGTCGTACGAATCTAGGTAGCAACTCGTATGAAATACTATTTTCATCGTTCTGAAGCTATTAAACTGTCATCTGGTCCTATTAAACCTATCGTACGAATCTCTGATTTTGTCAGTCCAAAAAAGTCAAACTTGCCTAAAACAGTCTACAACGAGCATAAAATTGGTTATCATCATTCTGAGCATAAACAGATCAAAACAATGCACTCCTATCGTAGTGTTGCATGATTTTATCGATCATCTTTCAGCTAGTTCAATCAACCAATTTATCAAATTTTAGTCACTTAGACAACGTCTTACATGGGAT
Source organism: Cryptomeria japonica (assembly GCF_030272615.1). Taxonomy (NCBI): domain Eukaryota; kingdom Viridiplantae; phylum Streptophyta; class Pinopsida; order Cupressales; family Cupressaceae; genus Cryptomeria; species Cryptomeria japonica. The sequence goes on from NC_081408.1 coordinate 421,688,093, forward strand.
ATATCATTCCTGAAACCAGACTGAGTCTTAGTCACTTCTCTTAAATCAAACTAGGTAACTTAGATAAATGTCTTACATAGGATAGATCTTTCTTGAAACTAGACTAAATCTTAGTTGCTTCTCTCAATCGATATGTTAAATGAACAACTAGCTCCAAATTTGATCTTGACTTCTACATCACAAACAACTTTAGGTCACACCAGTCAATAAAAATGCCTATTCAAACCAGAAATTCTCATAAGAAAGATGCCAAAGAAAAAGGACAATCCTTTTCATATCAAGATAATCCATTTTACATAGAGGATCCTCTCACTAATAAACCTTCATCATCATATATGCTAGTTTATGATCAACCCTTATCTCCCACCATATCTGGAACAAAACAAGAAAGGCGAGCTGCTAAACACAAAACTTATGACAATCTTAGTATCCATGATACCGACAGTGATTCCTCATCAAGTGAATATGAAGCCTCTAAACCTCTAGAAACTGATATTCATAAATGTCAAAAAGATAAAGATTTCTGATTAATGATGAAGGTTATCATGGCTAGAGAAAAAGAAGACTATTTTCTAGAACTAGCAAAACAAGGCGCTAAACTTACTACTGGTTATTATGTTGAGACCCTCATCACTAAAGAGGAAAAGACACCATTAGCAATGGTAAACAAACAATTACAAGTGTTACGAACTGAGATCACAGAACTGAAAAACAAGGATAAATCATAAAAAAAATATTCTTTGGACACAATATGCCCATTTCTATTTGAAAAAAACATTTACATGCCTCCATTTCCTTCATGAGTGGAGATCCCAAAATTTGACAAATATGATGGTAACCCAAATCCCCAAGACCATATCAAGGAATTTTTTGCTTTATGTATGGAGTTCATGCATGACCAAATGTATCTCATGCATCTTTTCCCGAGAAGTTTAGGAGGGCAAGCTATGGAATGTGTTGAACACTATGTTTGAAAATAAAAGAAATCTTCCTAAGGGTGTGAAAACTAAAAGGTTATCGACCAAAATGTCATATCGAGCATCTCAAAAGGAGTTTCACCGAAAGAATGCTTTCATCGAAATAAAGCATGACGTGTAAAGCACTACGTAAAAATGTCTTCGGCGGAATATCACTTTCGATAAATGAAAGCAGTCGCTCATCGATACTCCTGTTTCATCGAAAAGCAAAAAGCAAAAGGCAAAAAGTGATTTCGATAAGAAACAACTGCCAATGAAATTCAAAAGGCATTCATCGAAATGCAAATCTCATCAATAGCATTGTATCGAACAAAAATAGAGGGGTTTTATCAATGAGGGGGATGTCGAAGAAAAATGACTTTCGAAGAGCTTGCATGAACTTTCACCGAAGAATAGAACTCATCGAAATATGATTTCGATGAAACTTGCGAGTAACTTATCGAAAGAAAGTTCATCGAAGAAAAGATGATTTCGAGGAGACTTGAAAAGGGTTTTTTGACATAGGCTATTCACCGATGAAGTGATATCGAAGGAAGTGAGATTTTGATGAAAGGTTAAAGTATCCAGCCGAAGACAAGGGTTTCATCGAAAACTCGATTTACGATCATTTTAGTTGAACAGTACTTCCCGTGAAAGAGTTAAAAGCCCAAGTGAAGAATGTCACATCTGCAATTAAGTTTAAACATTTGAATAGTCGTTATAGATGCATAGGCATTAACTGTGCACAAGTTGCCCATGCAATTATAGCTGAACTGATCGAATTTTTCATAAGAACCAGATTGATGCTAAGAAACTGAAAGCTACAAAGAATTTGTTGGAATTCGTGAACGACAATCAGAGGAGCTAGACAAATTTTCCAAGTAAGTTTGATTTCTCGTATTTATTATGGAACCATCTTCTTCTTCTAAAAAGAGTAGGAAAGGGAAAGAGCTAAACCCTGAAGAGAAGCCCAAAAGACAGAAAAAGGAAGGTAGAGCTTTGACTCAGGATTTGTTAGACCAGTACCCGACATCCAGCGTGAGGTCTAAAAAGATCAAAAGTGAAGAAGAAGGATTGGAGGATAGATTTGAACATCTGGGAGACATATGGACCAAAATTAGGGGACATGAATTGTTCCTATTTAGTTACAAAAGAAGGGATGCTCCTGAGCCCATAAGTAATCTATGGAAGAAAAACTTAGGGAAATTGGTAGTCCCAAATGTGTTTGTGGATGTTGAATTAATGAAAGCTCTGGTAGATTGCTATGATCCGAGAACCAAAACCATATGCGACTACCGAGGGAATCCCTTGGTGGTGATTAACAAACAAACTATTGATATGGTATTTGATCTAGACTGGGAAGTAGAGGAGAAAATTGATATGCAGAAACTGTCGCAAGAATTCTTTAGCTTGGAAAACATTTACAGGACATGGAGATTACCTATTCACCGGCCGAAAGTGGGTGGGTCCATTGTTCCATTCAGCAAAAATGACAAGGTGCCATTCGATGTCAACCATTTCCATCCGTATTTTAAATATACATACTATGCTGCAGCCCAAGTATTAGGCTTAGAGGCTCATCCTCTCAGGGATATTGGGGTTATGGTTCTGTGTGCCGATTTACAATCGAAAGACCCTAGGTCATTTGATTATGCCACTTATGTTGCAGATGCCCTAAATCATGGTTTGGAGAAGTTGAAAGGAGACCTTGTGAATATCCATTTTTCATTGTACTCTTTATTGATGCATATTATTCTTTATTGTGGACAAGAAATCAATTTCTGGTCAGATGATTTCTGCATCAGAGCTTATGATAAGAATGGTTTGAAGAAACCAGTTCAGTTGTGGGTTTCTGCATGGGATCAAAGATTCATGAACAACCAGTACTGGCACTTTCAGGAATATTTTGTGAAACCCCTTAGTGCGGCCTTTGGGCGACATAGAGATTATACTTTGTCCCCTGAAATTAAGAAATTCCTCAGGCCAAAAGACTTCTCTCCGGAGTCCCAGATTGATCACAATTGGGGTGACTGGTTTTGCCACAATAATCATACAGAAATCAGGGTATTTGGGTATGAAGGAAAGCCATACATGCTTCCAATTATAGTACCAAACAGGGTAGCTAGCCTGGAGATTGTGAGATAGTTATCTACGGTCAGTGCCAAACATCTTACGGATTTTGGTAAACAGTCCATTGTTCCAGGGTTATTGGTTTTTTCCGATTTTATTGTTAAAAGTTCAAAAAGTTATCATCTACTTCAAAATAAATTAGATTATTATGGCATGACTCTGGGTGAACCTAGAGAGAACTTTGATCCTGAGGGATATATAAGAGCTGCCAGGGCGTCACAAAAACTAAAGGCCGGAATACATGTGGCTAAAATGCCAGATGACTTGATCAAGAACCTTAAAAGGGAAGAGGCCAGGGCTTTGAGAGAAAAAAGCGAAATGACTTGGGAAGCCTTCAAATGGAAAAGAGCAAGGGGGATGGTGGATGGAGACTTGCTTGGAAACCTCCAAGACCCTGTGGAGATAGCCAAAAGGCTACTTCAACATGAAGTAGAGATTATGCATAGGGTGCCCCCCCAGTTCCTTCATTTTATCAATACTGAAAAGGATAGTCAACCATTGGCTCACATGTCACCAAAATCAACTGCTAGTAGTATCCCTGCTGACTCTCCTAGAGAAGATTATCCTCCGGGTTTTGAAGCAGAGGTGGATGTAGACACTGGTGAATTCAACATCAAAGATGTAGTTGACATAAGAATGACAGAGCATGAGGATTTCGTTGCTGATGACGGATTTGCCTCTTCAAGGGAATTCCTTTCATTCTTGTACCAGTATAAAGGGGCCCATGTGAAACAAAGCATGGCTGGAAGACCCGAAGAAGAACAGATGAAAAGATTACAGGATGAAATTGATACCCTCATGAAGGATATGACCCCTGAGAAAGGGAGGAAAATATTAAAAGAAGCTGGTGTCATCATCTTCTCTGGTTGGGACATAAATTCTGCACTTCTTTTTGATGGATTCTTGAAAAAATAGGATTTGAATCAACAGGTGTTGCCTCAAGAGGTAGATAAATTGTTCCTAGGCTCCGGGTATGATCTTGATCAAAAGGCTCTCCTACAATGGGCATTATATCCAAAGGGAAAAAGGCCAATTATTGTAGATATCGAAGAAACCTTTGGACACCTCATGATTCATCAGGTTGGAAAGACTGACCCTAGGGTCACTGCAAAGTTGAACCTGGATGTAGCCAAATTAAATATGGATTAGATGGAGTTTTTGGTCAGAGAAAATATTACTTATAAGGGCTTATATGAAAAATCTAAAGAAGAGAATCAAAAGTTGCAAACAAAAATATTACAACTTGAGACAGGGATTCCTTTGAATGAATATGCCTCGTATCCTACATGACAGAGCTTGGACGATGTTTCTGATGCTCTATATTGGAAGTATCAAGCAGATAAGGCTACCAAACAGATAAACAATATCCAGCAAAAAATGGATAAATTGGTTAATGACATCATTGAACACCGATTCAACACCATGCTTATGCATGTCGAACATTACTGGAGGGTGTACGCTGGAACCATAAAAGCATTAAGAGAGCATGAAAGATTAAAAGCACGATTGGATGAGGTGATAAGCAGTATTGATGTGATGACGCCAGAGGAGAAGGCTGAAGGGACTTCACACATAGAAGATCATGCTAAGTTCAAAGATATGCTAAAGCGAGATCTTAAAGAATTGGATGATGGGAGCCCTATTGGAATGCCCTCATTTTATAAAGAAGGAGGAGCAGTGTCCATGGAAGATTTGCGGAATGAGCTTATAAGCATCAAGGATTAGGCTCTGTCAAGATTGGACCGAAGCAAAGACATGGCCCCTACCGTCAACCAGATGATCTTTGAATACCTTTCACAAGGAGAAGAATTGAAGAAACAGAGTGTTAAGATCAAGACTTTCAAAGAGGATGATTATATACATCATTTAGGAATTCTTAATCTCTTTTTACTTAAGTTTGTTAGGAATATTCAAATTAGCGATTAACATTTTTAAAAGACACGTCTATTCATATTTGGCTCTTGCTCTCATATATATGTGAGAAAGGCTTTTTGTAATATGGTAAGAAGTTAGAATAGGAACAAGATAGCAATGTATGCCCACCTATAAGTTCTCTGTTATACAAATTTTGATGGAGTACATGCTATGATCAGTTGTTTTCTTTGCGTATGCGT